>NW_024528155.1:0-126777 GCF_017590135.1 Pyrgilauda ruficollis
TTTTGGAACTGGGTGGAGCATCCTTAATCGGGGAACCCTAAATGCAGTCCTGGTCCATGTGCAGTGGTGAGAGCACTGGACATGGAGGGAAGAAGTCACGAGGGCAGATGTTCTCCAGGCAGTGCCAGGAGTGACATGGAAACACAGAGGATTTCAACTGTGTTTCTGGGGGAAGCCTGTGGTGCAAGGAGGGACGACTCCTCTCTCCCTGATAGACTTGAGAGTCGATTATTCTAAGGGGTGGTGATGGATTGAAAGTTGATTGAGAGATGGTGATGGGGTGGAAATCTATGGTGTTATTTCATGCTGTGGAAGAAATTGGGGGGAGGAGGAGAAATGTATTTGGAAGGTTTTCATTCTTAGTGCTGTGTCTATTCCTTTTTAGACATTGTAATTAATAAAGTTTCTTTCCTTTACTCCTAAGTTGGAGCCTGCTTTGCTCTGTTCCTGATCACATCTCACAGAGGCCACTAGGGAAAGTATATTTTCATGGGGGTGCTGACATTGTGCCAACCTCAATCCATGACAGGGTGGCAATTGACAATTATGTCCTCATAGGAAGCAGGTATTCATCTCCACACAGCAATAACAAAAACATGCCAACTGGAAAAAAATCATCCCGAAGTATAAGTAATAAAAGGTTATGAAGCTATTTTCTCGCAACAGCCATTGCTAAAATACTTAATGCATGCTTATTTCACTTTCTGCGACTGCTACTCAAACTTTAAAAATTCACATTTGCACCTAAATACCATAACAGTGTGCTATAAAGCAAATGCATATATTTATTGTGCTGAAGAAAGCCCAAATTGCTTTTTCAGACTCAGCCTTTATATGACCTAACAGAATTATTAACAAATATGTGACACTTATATAAGAACACTATATTTTTCCTCAAAATATGAAGAAAAATATGTCATCATAAGTCATCATTGAATTATCAACGCTATCAAGAGCCCTCACAGCACTCAAATTCACTGCCATTATTTTAGTTATAGGCAAAGGGAGTATTTATATTAAAGGAGTAATGTTACTCCTTTTCCTGCCCCCACCCTTGAAATACATATACAGCAGCACAGCATATATAATAGCAGAACTGAGAAAATACCAATTGTTGTTAATCTAACTTTACAACACAAACTTGTCCTGCAAATATAGAGGACTGTTACCAGTGGTTATTTTTGATGGCCTATGTGACACCTAGCAATGTCCAGAGATTATAAATAACACAGTTTAAGGTCACAATTTCTTCTGAAAATATTACCCAGAAATTCTCTTATAACAATGGAGCTTTCCATATTTATAGTCAAGATTTATGGCAAGAAGTCAATTCATGGCTCTTGTACAAATAAAAGGCTTTTTCCCTAACAGAACACCATCTATCTAGAAAACAATAAAATCTGACCCAGAGAAGTTCACAATTTCAAAATGTTAAATTACTATCAGTGCCACACCACAAAATCAAATTGTTCTCCTACATTACTTCAGTTGTAGGGCCTGCTCATTTTGTTTTTCAAGCTAATAGCAATTTGGAAATTATATTAAACCTGTTCTCCTATTTAAATGTTTGGGTGTGGAGCTTTAACTTCTGAAAGCAAGCAGAATACTTAAGTTAGCTATGAAAGCCTTAAGAAATCATTAATTCATAGTTTATCACCACTAATCTTTTGGTTTTGGCAGACAGAATGTGTTTTAAATTCTCTCCTCAAGAACAAAACAGTATGATGCACAGACCTCATTTGCATCAGATGCTGCATGCATCTCAAACACCAATCATAAGCAGGGTCATTTTAATTTTTTTTTTTTAAACTGGCACTTACACACACAACACCTTCAAAATGTAAAACTGTATTACATTACTTCATTCAAATTCTCCCCCATAAGCTATTGCAAATGCTAATAATTTTCACCACCACCACAGGCAATAGGAAGCCTCAAACACATAACACTTAGAAACATCCTGTTCCTTCAGAACACTCAAGTGACATTCACATTATCCAAAATGAAAACCTATCTACCTTACTCCCACGTCTTGACTGACTGAGCACTTGTTAGCAAGTTGTCAATCGGTTGTCTTGACATTTCTAAAAAAATCAGAACCTGAAGTCAGTTCCCCTGAGGAATCACCAGATGATGCTAAAGAGAACCCATTTTTCCATGCTTTTCTACTGAATTCAGATCTAAATCACATTAATTAAGGAACTTAGAACAAAAATCTAGAGTTCAGAAAATTGAAGAAGTCAATTAAATATACGTGGCCCCAACCAACTGTTGGGTAATATCTGTTAAGGGTAATATCGCTTCCCATGAGGCATCCTGAGTTACAGTGTTACCCACTTCAAGTCATGCCACAGAACGTCATGATTAATGAAAATTAGCTGTAAATGAATGAAATTTAGCTATAATCCTGAAGAACAGCATGGAGGAGATACAGTGCAAAAGTACACCAAATGTACAATTTAGTCTTGCATTGTCACCACCACCAAAAAAAAAAAAAAAAAAAAAAAAAAAAAAAAAAAAATTCCTTTTTTCTTAAACAGTAGCCCTGTGGTCTTTACATCCTCCTTGGTTTCTCTGCCCCTACATTTCTTTCAGTGTCTGTGCTCATTGTTCCCATGCTCCTCACAAGGAGATGTAATTCATCCACAGCTCTTCAGGAAGCTGATATTTTAATACTCTACATGGTAATGAGGAGCTGGACAAATATTTTGCATCACATTTACTATGAAAGAAAACAGAGATACCCATTCTAGAAACCATTTTTGTATGTGACTCATCAGAGAATCTGTTCAAAATTTAAGGATCTGAAGTAGATATTGTGAAACACACTAATAAAATAACCACAACAACAGCAGTACTCTACAGGCATTTTGAAAGAACTCAACATTAAAAAGCACAGTAAGGGCTGACAGTGGGTTAACTCACTCAGCCAATTCCTTGGCATGTACAGACTAGGAATGCTGAGCAGTAAGCAACTACTACAAAAAAAAAATTCAACAGAGAAGACTGCTAATGTGAGCAGAAACTATAAATAAAAATATGGTTAGTAGAACCTTACAAAAATACATGGTTTATATGAAAAGAATTGGCATGGCTTTAGAAAAAGGAAACCTAACTTTTCAGAACCATTTAAGATCTCTCAAAGAGTCAATAAATACAGGGGTGAGAGTGCTGTAGTTGACAAAAATCAGCTTTGGCTTTCCAAAAGAACTCCCAAAAGGTTACTAGGAAACTAAACAGCTATAGGATGAGGAAGGATCCTTATAAATATAAACAGAAATGCACCACCCAAGGTGTAAATCTCCAGCTGGCTTGCTCATACCTGGAATACTATGTGCAAGGGAGAAAGGTGGAAGCCACAGTCAAAATAAATTAAAAGCTAATTCCTCCCCACTGTGGTTTGTAGGCCTGTGGTGTGTCCTTGCTAGCCAGATGTTGCTGATACATGGAATTTACATGGGTTCAAGTGGGATTGGGGAAATTCACATAAAAAAAAAACCCCTACATTTACTGGGGGATATTAGATACAGAACCACATCCAGCTCAAGAAGTTCTTTGAGCTAAAAGTCACTGGAGAAAAAGAGGGCAGCAAAAGGCTAGTGTCACGCATCTGCTTGGTTTTCATCTCTGAGCATCAACTATAGCTTATGACTACTTTTTCTAACAGTGAACACTTACAAATACTATGACTTGCATGATACATATTATTTATTATAACTTACATACAGGAAACTCACCAGGAATAAGCTTCTGAACTCTTGACACTTGAAAGAGACTGCAACTACCATGTTAGCAAAACTACATGCCTTTCTACTCATTTCACCAATGACCACGAACAGATGAACAAGTATAGGTGCTAAGAAGCCTTTTTTCTCTGGAAGTTATGCACAAGCATTTAAGTTCAGGAACTTGCACTCACTTTACTAAAAGTACATACATATATACATAAACATAATATCAGGTTTTGAGGTATTTCTGTAAGACCATAAGTCAGCCTGCTTCAAAAAGACACCTGAATTCACAAGCTGTATTAACCAGTGTTGAATGGATTTCACAATATTTTCTTTTTTTTTACAATAGCTGTAAAGCTATTAGGTAAGGCTAGTTTCTCATTTTCTTTTCACAGAGCACCAAAGACTGCCCAGACGTACTGAGCCTCATGTCCTCGCTGCGTGGCACTGAGGGGACACATTGCTTCCCCTCTGCTTTTCAAAGGGGAGCATACAGAGAAAAGCTGTAGCACCCTCTCTGTGTTGAGCTTCTAGGAATTCCCCACCACATTTACCAATTTCTTGGACAACAGAGTTAATTCATGTCATGTTATTGCTACACAAGAAGTGTGTGCGTGCCTTTAGGAAATGATGGCCTCGGGACAAGAGGAAACAACCAGCACTGAAACTGATGCACACCAAGTTCCACCTGAGCACGAGGAAGAACATCTCTACTGTGTCTGGAACAGATTGTCCAGAGAGGCTATGGAGTCTCCGTTACTGGGGATACCCAAGAACCATCCGGATGCAATCCTTTGCCGCGTGCTTTAGGATGGTCCTGCTTGAGCAGGGAGGCTGGACCTGACGACCCCGCGCGGTCCCTCCCAGCCCAACCCGTGCCGGGACTGTGCGATGCCATAGGCGCTGGAGGGCGCACAGGGCGAGCGAGACCCCGCTCACACCGACCCGCTCTGTTCGGGTGTCCCTGAGGGAGACTCAGTCCCTGCCGAGCCACCGACCCGCCCGGGGCCCCAGCGCCGCCTCACGGCGAGCGGGGCGGGACCCACCGGCCCCGCGGCACCTCCGCGGCCCCACGCCCGCGTCACCTGCAGCGCCCGCACACGGGCCGCCTCTCGCAGCGCTCCACCGGCAGCTCCCACAGCCCCTCGCAGCCCTCGCCCTCCCCGCCCGCGGCCGTGGCCGGGCCCGGATCCGCCCCGCCGCCGCCGCCGCCGCCGCCGCCGCTCCCCTCCATGCTGGCGTGGCGAGACGGCGAGACCGCGAGGCCGCCAACCGCCAGAGGGCGCCATCGAGCAGGAGAGCGCGCGGCCCCAGCTCACGTGAGGAGGCGGCACCGCCCCTTTCCGGGGCACGCCCAATAGGAGGGCGGGAAGCTCCGGCGGAGCCCCGCCCATCGGGGCGGTGCCAATGAGAGCTGCTCGCGCTCCGCAGCGGGGCGCTGTCGGCGCGCGGCTGTCGCGCGGAGCCGCTGGGGCTTCCCGGGCACTGCTGGGAGCGGGCGAGCCCCGGCCCGCCGGGAACGGGGAACGGGGAACGGGGAACGGGCAGCCCCGGCCCGCCCCCACCACTGCCCTCACCGCACGGGTACCAGCACCCGGTGAGCACCGGCCCGCCGGGAACGGGGAACGGGCAGCCCCGGCCCGCCCCCACTACTGCCCTCACCACGCGGGTACCGGCACCCGAGAGACACCGGCAAACAGCCCCGGCCTGGAGCTGACAGCGCCCCGCTCCGCGTAGATAACAGCTCCTGGTGCTACTAGTGACTCTCGGGTGGGAGATTGAATTTTTGATACTGTTTTTTTTTTTTTGAATCACAGACTTCTGGTTGTTAAATAATTATCTGACCGCTTGAATTGATATTTTATTCCAAGTGCTGCAGAGTAAGAGTTCAGGACTTCCCGTGCCCTAGATGCCTCATACCCTGTCCTGGGCTGACACAGCTCCGGGAGAGTTTCTGCAGCACAAGACAAAATGTAAGTTATACTGTGGTCATTAAGGTAGGTATGTTAATAAGCTGAGTCCACTGAGTCCATTGGAGTCCACTATACACTACAATGAAATTCAACTCCAAAGCTGTTGCAGTTTACATTAGAAATCTACTGAAATATAGCAGCCGGTAAACTTCCACACGAGAGATCGTCTCCTGAAATTAGCATCTGCAGATGAGTGGGCCGGTTGTATTATTTCCTGTTTTCTGTTCTGTACCCAAAATAAACTGTATTGTGTTTACGTATTTACAATCATCAGAGCCATTTAATGTAATTCAGGCCTCCTGGTATTAGATTCATGCACAATATTAACATAGTTTTGCTTTTAAGTTGTATATTTTTGTACTATACTTTTGTATTTGTAGCTGAAGGTACATATACGCTAATTTTCTTGTGTAGCCTTTAAAATAAATTTTCCTCACAAGATTAAAAAAATCAGAGATCATTGATTCTGAAGCTGGCTATATACTTATACACTGTAATTTTTTAAAAAATTAAAAAGAACCACCAAAGAAATTTTAAAAACACCAAAGAAACAAACAGAAAGGAAAAAAAAAAATTAGGTAAAAAGAAAAATACCATTATGCAAATTCAAAATTAGAGAGTTATCTATTGCTAGTATTTTAGGCCTGTCCTAATTTAGGACAGGGAGACTAATGTGGGTGGTGGGGAAGGCTGAAACTTTTTTGTTAAGCTGAAAGCCTTATCATGAGGTAAGTTGTTATAACCTATGAACAGCTTATTTAGGCCTATTGTTAGAAGGATCACAGTTGTAGTGGACAGCACAAGGACTATTAATGATTACTTAGTTCCACTTTACTTAGAAGCATCCCCATGCAGGGCTACCAGCAGCAGCCTGGATATGCCTTCACAGCTTTCCACAAGCCTTCAAAGACTTGAGTTTTTTATCTGCTCTGCTAAGTATAATCAGCTTTAAAAGAAAGTAAAACATTGTAAACTGTTCTGGTTGGACCACACAAAAGAAGAAAATAGATCTGCAGATAGATGCCTAAAATAAATGTAACAATAACTTGGCCTGAAGTAATTTTGTTGCCAAGGAAATGGGTAAACCTGGCAGTGAATATGGAGAGGTGCAGAAGCGAGAGGATGCTTTTTTCTGTATGCATACATCTGAAGAACAAAGTGAGTCAGTTGAAACTGAAGGAAAATGGAAACATGAGATCAGGTTAGGATAACCTGACCGTGACTAAAGGCTAGGCTTGAGGACAGAGGGTTCCTGTTAGCAGAACATTGCTGTTCTGGACTACCAGCAACAGTAGAAGAGATTAAAAGCCAGCTGAACCCTAGATTTATTTTTTTTTTAACAGAGCAAGAATTTGCTATATCTGTGTTGTTTCAAAGCATCTTTTCTCACTAAAGGCCAAAAAACTACAAATTTGACACTAAATACTAATTTTTAAAAATTGGAAGCATTCCTTTTTGACCAAAACATCTTGCTTGAATAAAGAGGGATTTAAGAGGAAAACTGACTGAATATTGAAGTCCAAGACAAAAAAAAAAAAAAAAATTGTATTTTATGACAGATCTTGATAATCTTTTGCAGGCTAGTAGGGTATTTATTTTCACACTATTTCTTTAATGCATTAGTAGCTTGAGTGTTTGATGTGCAGACTTGAGTGCAAATTAACATGTCCACCATCATATTAGAAACCTGAGGAATTCACGGCATCTCTTTGAACCAATGTTTACAATTTGTAAATTCACAGACCTAAATTATGGAGTGACTGAGAGCTTCTTTCTTGCATTTAGTACATTTGATGTTCTGCACTGTTCCCTTTTTGGGATAATAAATGGTCACATGTTTAGTGACTCACTGTAGTGTGGAAAGTCCATTAAATTTTGTGGAAAGTACCATTCTTCTGCATGTCCAATCTTTTCTGCATCTTTTATAAACCATTTCTCTTTTATTTTAGGATTTAGCATTTATTTTATTTTAGGGTTAGCCCTTACTGAGTAAGAACAAGCTACGTTTCCTGCTGCTACAAGTCACCAAAAATCCCTTCTTTGCCAAGAAGTTCAAATTTAATATACATTTATTTTAAGAGATGTGAAAAAGCTGTCAGGATTGCAGTTCTCAAAGAAGCATATGCAAATGGCAGGTGTAGTTTCCAGGGAGCTTTAGCCGGTTTAATTCCAAGTCCCATGTTTCTACTGGCTTGTTTGACTCAGAGTTTCAAATACCAGCATAAGTAATTTGAAATCCTGCTGGATGCATTATATTTTTTCTTTGGTTTTCTTTGTAAAAGCTGTGTCCTTGTACAGAGTGTTCCTTCATGGCAGCTGACAACTGTTGAATTCAGGTAGCTGTGGTTCATGTTTCCTGTCCATCCCCATCCTTGTGCCTGCATTCAGGTGATTGATCCAGCGTTCCAGCTGGAGGGGCTGCCTGAGCTGTCTTACTGCGCAGTCACTGGTGTCAGCAAGAGGCACAGTCTGCGTAAGTGCACTGGGAGCTGGGAAGCCATGCTGAGTTAAACTGCTGCCTAAGAGCACCACAGATGAGCCTGGAGAACTGACTGGCACTGGGAAATGTGAGCCAAGGGGAACAAGTTTGAGACAGGTGAACTGGCAGATGCTTATACAAAGGCTGCCATGAAGAAGAAGGCTTTTGCTTGCTGTGTGATTCTGCCTCATGGCCTCACAACAGAAGACAGACAAACGTCTTGGTGTTTGTGCAGCAGAATGGTATCAACAAAGCACCTTCTGAGCTTGCAACATGTGCAAACAGAAGCCCATGTGCAATATGGAAGACTATACTAGATAAGGGGGTTCCAGCTTAATGTTGGTAAACACCACTCAGGGTGGAAATGGAGCTCAGTGCAGGAGAAGGGTGGGGGGGTCTGAACTCAAAACCAGAAACTCTTGAGTTTTGAGGAAGAGCTTGCTTTTTGTTTGACCTAAGCATGTACTGACCTGATTTGTCAGCCCACTTGTTTCCCAACACAGGCCTTTTTGAAGGAAAAAGTATGTTTTTAGGGAGACAAGATAGCTGCCCAGAATAATCCTCTCCAACTTCCCACCAAGGACTGTTGCTGGAGGTACTGTATTTTTCCACATGCACAGAGATACTGCGAGACTTAAGGGCCAAAATTGCCTGTGCCTGTCTCTATTCCAGAAGATTCTGTTCTGTAACAGATTTGCAACACAAAGGATGAGAGTAAAGCACCCGTCTTACTTGTTTGCCTGGGCAGCTAAGGATTACATTCCAGGGAACAAAAAATAGAAAATAAAACAAAACAAACAAAACAGAACACACACCAAAAAAAGGGAAAAAAACCCCACACAGAACAAAAGAAGAAAACAAAAAAAAAAACCAAAAAAAAAAAAAAAAAAAAACAATTACAAAGATTTAAACATCCAGTATTAAAAAACTGATTGCATGGTCAGACCTGTGTAACATTTATGTCATTTATGTACGGTGCATATTGTTATCTCCCAGTCTTTTAACCTGTGGGCTTCAGACATTACTCATTATGTTTAAAGGCTTTGGATTTGTCTGTCATTTATGATCACTGCTTTGTAAATACTAACAGCAAGTGACTTGATAAATGGAGAATTCATTTCAGCTATTTTTGTTACTGCTGGGGGCTTGGAAATGTCCTTTACATAAACTAGAGAAACAGCAGCAGCAATAGAAATATCCAGTCTATCGCTTATTTTTCCTTTGTATTTTTTTCTGTTGACCCAAGAACTAAAATTTGTGCAATCATGTCCAAAATGCTTTGCAGCAGTGATTATGCCTTTATTCTGCTTGATGAAAAGCCTTCTGCAGAGCTTGTTCTTTAGCACCTCTCTTCTACATATTTGCCAAAAAAAAAGAGTACTTTCCATAGCCTCCTTTACTTCCCAGAATCAAAGGATTTGGGGGTTAATAATGTTTATCCATTGAAACTTTCCCCACACCTTGCAGATACCCTATAAGAACATGCAGTTAGGAACTATTTTTGTGTGAGGAAATAGCTCAAAATAACATTCCATCCCAGCTGTCTCATGCCATCTCCTGTGCATACACTTTTATTTTTGGCATAACTACACAGATGAGTTACAGTGAAATAATAAGGGTGTGACTTTACAAGGTAACTACTGCATTTCAAAACCACTGGTTTACGTGTTTTCACATACTGTTAATACCAGGAAGTGTTCTTTCTCATTCTCCCTTGAGGATAATTACTAGCCATTTTGAAAAAAAAAAAATAGTGAAGACAATACTATGAGTAGAACCTTATTTCTTTACTTGATCTTAAAACAGTGAAAACTTTTAGTGAATCTGCATTGAAATTAATTTGAGTGAAGTTATATAAAGGTACTTACATAGTAATATTTTTCTTCCAGGAATATGGGAAGTACTGGGGTAGGACAAATATCAGTACAGACTGGAGCTTTGCTTTTGAAGTCTCACCCAGGTTAGCCTAAGTGGCTTACGTTAGCCTCTCTTTGAAGAGAGAAACCCTAAGGAGGCCAAAGGTTGGTCTGCAGCTGCACACTTGTGCAGTTACCATTCATCACTTGCAAACACATTTTACAGTGTTTACCTCACACAGATAAACTAGCAGAGCCCTAAGCTTCTGGCATAGATACAATTAGGTCAGCAGACATTATAGAAAGGCAGCTTTTGAACATTTTAGTTGCATTTGTTATGATAAAATGTTGCTAATTATACAGGAAGATGGCCACTTCCAAAGGAATTTAATAAAAGCTGTAGTACTTGTATGGCTGTTTGCAGTCTACCTGTGCTGTGAGCTCAGCATTCTACATTTGGTGGGCAGATGCCAATCACTCTGCAAGTATTTGTTCCTGATCAAGTAGTCACTTTTAGTGGTGGATTAACAATTCCTTCTCCTAATGAGGATTGTAAACAAACATGGACATATTGGATTCTCGTAAAACAATGTTCACTTGTTCCAGCTCAGAAACTGGTGAGTGCTGGCAGGGTAGCAGGTGTTAGACGATGCTGCTGCAGGCTGCCTCCAGCCAATTTCCATCAAGCTTAAATGAGCATGTTGCTCAAGCCTGCAAACATTAAAAATGGCAGTACATTTTTAATGCAAAAAATAATTTGCAGGTGCACATAAATTATCAGAGCTGGTGAAGGTCATGATCTTGCCCACTTTCCCACATTCCCCATCTTGCCTGGTGCTAATGTGAGTCCACATGTGCCCATCAGCTACCCTGCATGTTTCTTTCTCTATTTCCTCTCAGATAGACCAGCTGGGTTTACCCTGTGACCAGACAGACATTCATGCTGGCATAAGCATGCTCATGGGAAGAATGAGGAGAAAAACATCCTGCTTTCCTTTTTGATCTCTAGCATCAATGAAAAAGTGAAAGGCCAGTAAAAATGTAAATACTGGGGGGAAAAAAGCTGTTTTTCTGGGCATGTACTGGTGCCTGCAGAGGTTGGCCTTGGTCACCAGTTGCTGCTTTGCTGTGGGCCAGCCCTGTGATGAGTACAGTCATGATATACTGGAAGGGCATATGGCAATATATGCAAGCATTGCCAGCTAAAAATAACTCTTCATGGCAGCTTCACTTGTGGTTTTTTTTCTGTCACCCTTCCTTTTGTGAGCTGCCACTCTTCCTTTCATGTTGCTGTACTGCTGCAGTATTCATCTCGCCTGTGCCACGATGTGCTGTGAAACAACCTGCCAGGCTGCTGCTTGGACCATGCTCCCTGCCAGCACAACACTCACAAGGCTTCGCTGATCTGGAAAATCTCTGTGTACTCAATTCTTTGTTTCACTGTTATGGGTAGGTTGCAAAAGATGCGAAGAGATCGTGGTCTGGAAAAATACACTGAATTATAGTTTGGTTGCCTAATTCAATTCATGAGTCTGATTGCTTTTATGCTTGTAAAAACTAACTGCCTTCTCAGTTCCTTTTGGCTTTGTCTGTTGCAAGTAGATCTCTCATGTTGCATAAGAAAGTCACATGGGATTTCATAAAGTTATTCTATAAGGTCACATGTAACTGTCATCTCCTTTTTGAAACAGCTTAGACTGAACATCCGAGGTAAGTGAAATACATTATGTGACAGATCACTCACATTCATTTGCTTCTTTCACAGAAGCAAACATTTGTAAGGTGTAAACACATTTTCAATCAGTCATTTCATCACTGATTTGAAAGTTTGGTCACTTCTAATGGCTTCATTCCTGACACATAGCTAATAACAGGTAATTCCAATCACTAAACCTGTAGTTGCAGCTCTGTGATCGCAACTCTGATGACTTGGAGCACATTACAGTAAGAGGTTACTGAGACCTTCATGCTAATTTCAAAATTCTTAACTAAAGTCAGATTCAAAAATCAAAGCCTGTGCACTGTATAGAGACAAGTGTAGCTGGTTGTATAATCTTGGTGTGCTGTGTGTGTGGTGTGCTGTGTGCCATTTTGTAACTGTAAAATGCAGTCGAAAATACAAAGAGCAGATGTAAAACAAAACAGGTAAACTTCAGTGATGGAGATTAAAATAGGTAGAAGAGAGATGGTCTTTGAAGTCGTAAAATACTATAGGCAAGGGTCAATATGTCCTCCAGAGCTTTATAGCTTTAGAGCTAAACCATAAAGCTTCTGTTTTCAGGACTGTGCAGTGGAGACTCCGGTACGTTACATGTTTCTTGGATGCTGACAAGCATGTCAGCAGAGAATTCACTTTTATCAGAGAATCAGTGTACTGCTCATGTAGATGTGTCTTGCTACAGGGAGAGAGAAAAGAATGCACTTTTCAGAATACTGACAGAAATTTTTGAGTTTTTATTGAAGTCCTCTAGAAGTCAATGTTCCAATCAGCTGTACCTTTACAGGGCATTTTGAGATGTCAAAACCAACCTCTTTTTCCACTCAATTTAAAAACTTTGCATTCAGCAAGTCATTTCGAAGCCATAAGAAAATTATGACCTGAGTGTGAAGTTTCTTACATTTCTGATTGGAAAGCTGGTCAAATGCCATAATTACAGTAATTTTTAGTGTTTCCTGCTCCATTGTCAGTAATAGTATGGCCTTCCCTAGGTGGTCAAAGGAGACAGGTTCCACTTCTCTGGAAACTGTTGCCTGTTCTTTAACTCCCACAGTAAGTGTAGCTGAATTACTTCTGCACTTAATGAATAGTCAAGTAAAAAGCTTTAAAGGTGTATGAAAAGTCTAAACTGTACCTGCCTTGCAATGTAACATTCAGTTTGTGCTCTTTTTCATCTATCAGAAGGGCATATGCAACCAACAGAGATTATTTATTGGTGCAAAGAATGCACCTCTGAAAAGCAGAAGTACCTCTCTCTTTAAATCCAAGATGTTTTGGTCATTTGGAAAATATGACAATGCAAAGGGGAAATGTCAGGGCAACTTTACTCATGTCCATGAGTTTAGCAATATCTTGCCATTTCTTAGGTTGGGCAGTTTCACAGACTGGATGCATAATTGATTCTATAGGATTTGTTTTTTCTGATTCTGCAAATATGGTCTTCCAGACAAGACTACAGGAAATACAGTAAAAGCCTCAGGTGGCAGCAATAGCACAGGAGATTCAGTCTTCTTGTAAAGAACAAGAAAGTAACAAAATTATTCCATGTAATGTGTGCATTTCAAGTTTCCTCTCTATACTGTGTAAGAAAATTATTGAAAGATGTGAAAGCAAACAGTAAGTCAGAAAAGCTCTCTTTTAAAGCAGCATTCATGCAGCACTATTGTCCTGGATTTATACATCAAACTCTAGACTAGTATTAAATAGTGTATCTGAATATCTGCCGTGCTACTCTAGGACTAGGTTGTAGTTAGATACATGTCACAGTAAAATGTGAGGGGGGCAGTTATGGAAACAAAAATTCATCAATTATGGAAACAAAAGTTCATCCTGTGTAGTAAAAGAGAAGACAGTAGTATATGACATGGAAAGAAAGCTGCATTAATGTTACACATATTTCCAGCAGAAAGAGATTTGAACAAAACTGTGCCTTAGACAGCAAAGTGTACAGCACAGGAGATAATGTTTACCTCTGTGCTAGCAAGGGTGCAGTAAGGGGATTGATTCAGGGTGCTTCCTGGTCCTGGACAGGACCTTTCTTTGATGCTTCCAACTCAAAGGGCAGATCAGTTCTCTTGTTTTGCATCTAACAGTGCAGATGTCCCAAATCTGGTGCTATTAGGTACTGTTTCTTGTCTGTGTCTTACATTCCATGACATACTGCATCTATCTCAGCCATACTGATTTTTATTCTAATGGTTAAGCCTGAATTGTTAAATGGATGCAAATAAACAACTAGGATAATTTTTAGACTAAATGTTAGCAATGGTGCATAATACCATTACTAACATTTACAGTTACTTCTGCATCTTGGGTTCTAGGACTCTGTTTTTGCTTTGGTTCTGATTGTTGTGCTTACTCTTGCATATATTTGCTAATCCTTCATAATGCCAGCAATATCCTTCATGGTATCAGACATTTAAAGAAGTTAAAATTGAAGTTCATGGATTTGTAACCCCTACAAAGAAATGTTTTACATCATAGAAAATACTGTCAGGCAAAACATACTCTTTCTTCCAGCAGCTATGAAATCAGAGGAAATAAAAATAAACTGCTTTATTAATTCTGGGAATCTTATTATTTTGCTGATCAGACTGTTTCCTTCTTAATACCCTGATTTTAATGCTTTGCCACACCCTGATCAAATTCTTTTCCTTAAATTGGACTGATTTTTTTACCCCAAGAAATTTTACATTCTAGCAAAAATTTTGACCAGTGCTAAATAACCCAAATGTGTAGTGCCATGAGTGGCCTTGCACAGTAAATTGTTGTGTGAGTGTCGATATATTTGTGTTACTTCACCATCTGCTTGATAGATAATGTAGTAGGCAAGATCAATTCCTAATATAATTATGTCAGTAGAAACCTTGATGTAATGTTGATATAATGGCCCTGCAATGTAATTCCTAGGGCAAGGACATGGCATCTATTATCTTTCATCTATTATCTTTGCATCTGTCGTTAACATCACTTCAGCCAGTCTACAAAACCCTCTCGCTTTGCAACAAGTCACAACAGGGATTTTCCTAAAAGAATGATGATTTGTCCCTGACACTGTCCTGCTAAGGACAGCAAGCTGTGCAGGGGCTAAATAGCTTGATGGGTTGTGCTTATGCACCTAAATAGGCTGTCCCTATGTGGACATCAAATGTAGTAGTGATTTTACTGTAGATTATTTTAGTCATGAGGCTGCATTGGAGGGATGGGGAAGAGAAAAGGAAAGTGTATTATACAGTACTGTAGATGCCAGCCCAGCAAAATCATTAAAAATATCATAAGGACAAAGGAGACAGGGAATGCATCACTATTATAAGGTAGTTCACTACTTAAGAAACACCCTGGGCATGTGTTTGAATTTTATAGCATTGTCTGGTAAGACAGAGCATGGTCAGTCATGGTGTTGGACAGACACTTCAGGAATGAGCCTATTCTCTGGAGAATCAGAGCCAGCTTTGATATCAGTGGGAGCAGTGAATCCCAAAGGATCTGCTAGCATAATTTTCTTTCCAAGACCAAGACCTGATAGTTAGGTCATGGGTTGGACTTGATTGTTACTACAGGGTGACACTTGATGATCTCAAAGTTCTTTTCCAACCTGATGATTCTTTGACTTCCGTGATAAAAAGTAAATGAAATTTGTGGTGGTTGGACTAGATGATCTCTGAAGGTCCATTACAGCCCTAATTATTCTGTGATTCTGTGAATTAGAAGGCTGGAAACTTAAAATGCTGCAAAATTGTGGGGAAAATGACACAAGGTTTTTAACAAGCTGGATCCAAGGACAAAGGAGACTCAGAGAAGCTATCAATTTTCTTGAATATTGCTGAAGTTTTTAACAAACAGGATGAGAAGGCAATATTGATGTATGATCTGAAGCACAGAGGAATTTAAAGTTCCATGCTGCAACACTGAAGCCCACAGACTATATAAGAACACCTGTGAGATAATATGAAAAGATGGCTCAATGGACTTCCTACTGAGAATGGTAAAAAAAAAATCAGCATTCACTTCAGTGAAGAGTGGGAAATAGGCTGGAAGGAATTTATCTCATGCAGGTTCAGGCCAGCTAAGGTGACATCCTCATGAAAAGAAAAAACAAAACTACAAAAGCAGCAGAAATATGTCTATTCAATGCTAAAAGAAAAGCCACTTAACAGCCAAACAACAGAAATACTGCAATTAATGTGGGGTTTGGCTGCACTGTATTACACAAAGGTGCACATTTCAGAATTTTCTGTAGCTTGAGCTGCATCTGGCACTGATTTTTCTGTTGTTTATCTGTGTGATCATGTACAGCAGAGGTCTTTATTATGGTGCTGCCACCTAAAATTATGAAGCAGAAAAAAAGTAGCAGTGTGTGTCAATTTTGTATGTCCTTCTCAGTTGTAAAATTATGAAAACAGCCTCTATGTGAAAGTGTGTGCTGATATGAGCAAAGGTGATGAATTCATAGGTAGCTTGTAAAGGTTTATCCTCAGATTACCTTGATTTGCACACAGCTTGTTTACTACATCGCAATAGAAATTTTGTTGTGTGATGCATGCACTGCAAAGCCGAAAAGTGCATGAATGAGCAGTGATATTACTGGGGAAATGTATTTACACAACTTTCAGGTGCTCAGCATGTGCATTACGCTGCTTTATGTAGAGGTAGGAAATTGTTAAAACTTTTAATGGCGAGCAGCTAACTGTAAAATTATCTGGTTTGTATCAGTCTACAGACCCCCAGATTTGTCCTGTGCCCATAGCACATTTGTAAAGAGATTGCAAGAAGCAACAATGGGAGCTGCACATGAGCCTGAACAGACATGACAGGCAGGTTATGCGGCTGCCTGCTGCTGCACCTATCAAAAATGCTCTGGAAGGTAGGTTTGTAAAAACTTAGATCTTAATAAGGGCACCTGTAAATAAATTTAGTGTCCAAAGCATTTTAGGCCAAGGGCTCACATATTTCATATTGGTAATAAAAGAGAAGTGACACAGGGACACCCTTCCATCTCTGCTCAGTTAATTTAGTCCTCTCTCTTGGGAGAGGCTCTTAGGGGGCCTTTGGCCAAATATTTGCAATAAACAAGCAATGAAATAATATCTTAGAGGGCACTAGTGAGCTTCTCAAAACACTCCATTGGCAAGTGCCCAGATATATTGAGGGGTAAAGTGTTCCACCAATATTGATGTACTTCTGAATCCATCAATTTCACACACCAAATCAGACATCACTTTTCCAATTTACATAAAAGATTATTATGTTTTTACTTTTCATATATATATATGTTACTTCATATATATATTTTGCTTTTCATATATATAATATCTATAAAAGGGTTTGGAAAATTTCCAGATCCATCTCCCAATTCTTGTAATCAGTGAATAAAACATACACTTTGCCAAAATTAGACAACTTGTCTTAGGAAGAAGGAAGCTATTTGTAGATATTTTTCTTATTAGACTTCTCCAAATGTGATAAAACTGACAGCTGATACATTTAGTTAATGATTTGCATTGGACTTTACTTTTCATTCTCCTTCCTGTTGTCGGACCAGTATATAAAATTGTGCAGCAAATCTACTATTTTTTCCTTCTTTTATGAAACTTTAAATTTCTTCAAATTCAAGTATTTTATTTAGTATAATATTATGCAATGTGGCCTTGTAACAATTACCATTACCCAAATTTAAAATGCTTTTATGGTCCTTGTGAAATAGAACTTCTTAAAAAAGAATGCTGTGATAGCATTGAAATTAGAGGCCTATAAATTAAAAGTCAGAACCAAAACAAGTTTAGAATTAACATGGAAGTCACAGATAATGAAACATGAACAATTCATTTGTTGGGGTTTTTTTCCCCCCAATAAATACTTATATCCTTTGTTAAAAAGTTATTGGGGGTTGTAATGCTTTTGGTTTGAGCCCTGCTTTTCCTTACAGTTTTGTAAGTTATTGAAGATGACAGTTTTAAAACTGCACAAGCAGTACAGAAACAAACACATAATACTCACTGGAACTTTCCTGAGACCAGTTATTTTTATTTAGATGTACACCAATCATTCAATGGAAAATTACATTTGTCACAGTAAATTTTATCTATGGTAAAATCCAAATTGTTGATTTTAACAGTTTTCATATTTTATTTTGTATCTTCTGTTGCTTATTATATAGCACATTAAAATAATTAAATATTGATTTTTCAAGTAGTCACTTGGTGTTAATGCAAAAACTGTAAGGTTGCATCTTAAGAAAGAATCCATTTTATGTTAGATATTATTTCTTATGTAATATGAAAGCACTGTGAATTCTTAGAATGATCAAAATCTTGTAACCCAAAGGTCCATGTGTTATTGTTTGAATTATCTAGCAATGACATAATTAAACATTCGTATCTCTTCATATTTCAAGTAAACATTGCTGATTGCTATGCCTGTTGAAAATGTGCCAAATAGCATGCATTGGTGATGATTCACAGTCTCTTTCTCTTACATAAAAAACCACAAAGATGGATGTACACATTTGCACACATAGATTTGCAATGAGGTAAACAGGACTGGTCAATGTTCACGTGGACCTCAAGAGCAGGAAACTATTTCCTAGATTTAACTGCCACTTTTAGGCTTTCTAGTGCTGGTTGTTTATTTATTTACCTGTTTAATTATTTTCCTCTGGACTAGTATATTTAAACTCAGGGTCTAATTATAGATTATATAAGATTGCTCTCAATTTTATTTCTCTCTCTTCCTGGGGCAAGACTGGAGCTTTCTATGCTTATTAGAAAGAAGAGTAAGCTGCAAATGCAAACCAGAATACATACAATGTCTCTATTTTACCATGTGACTGTATTTGCTACCTCTTTTCTCTGCGCAGTCCCCCAGAAAAAATAGAGATGAAATACTTGATACTAAGTACAAGCAACTATTCCTTGTAGACATTAGATTAATTAGAGCATTATTGTTCATTTAGCAGCATTACACAATGCTCAGAGAGTCACAGTGGTCTTTGCAATGGAAATTCTGCAGTTAACATATAGAAGAAAACACTGGAATTGCAGAAGATAAATGTATTTCTCCCAAAATGTCTTTAAGGACAGTGTCTTTACAACACAGCTGACAGTCTACTCCAAGACGATACAATTTTTTACATGTGAGCTACCTGTATTTACAGAAGAAAGCTTTGCACAGCTGTTTTTCATTTGCCCTACTGGTATTTTAATACTTGTGTGGTTCAAGCAGATTTTGTGGTTTTAAATCACTGCTGAAAACTTGTCAGAATAAACTGCTTACAAAGCCATATACCGATTTCCAGAAGAAAGACTGAAACAGGCCAGTCTGGAGTCTCTATTTGCAAAATTATTTAGTGAATCAAAGCAGCTTCTTGATCGCTATTGTTGTGGCATTTCTGTCATATTTCCTCTTACGTTTGGTTCCTCTCAGGTGTATGCTTCTGGTACAACTGGATCCCTTCTGTTCACACATGCAGGAAAAAAATCCTATTACTTGTTCCATGGGGTTAGAAAAACACTGTAGAAAAAAAAAGCACCTTCTAGGTTTTATATATGTCCTGCCTCACAGTATTCCCCATTGCTTAATCAAGTCTTCCAGGGCTATTGCAATACAAGAAATAAACAATAATAACCAAGGCATTCTAGTACTTTGGGGTGCTGAGCATCC
Source organism: Pyrgilauda ruficollis (assembly GCF_017590135.1). Classification (NCBI taxonomy): domain Eukaryota; kingdom Metazoa; phylum Chordata; class Aves; order Passeriformes; family Passeridae; genus Pyrgilauda; species Pyrgilauda ruficollis. The sequence continues at coordinate 19,416 of NW_024528155.1, forward strand.
TTAACTTCCACTAGAAACTCGATGAATGTGACAGGATAAAGGCCTAAAGCTTTAAAAAGCTCCTGGTCAGACAGAGATTAAAACAGGCAGGCAGTAGCAAAGTGGTAAATATTGACTCAGCAGTAAATAAAATCAGTACATTGAGGTGGAGTGTACAATATGTGGTGGAAGAAGAGTCACGAGAAAGCAATATCGCTCTTGGGCAGATTAAACAGTGTACACCACAAACCCACATGCTGTTTCAGGAAAGTCATAGTGTTCATAAAACACAGTGACACTTTACACTCTTAACAATCTTTAAACAAGGAAATTGCATTTGTTTTTTTTTTTTTTTTTTTTTTTTAATCTGGTAAAAAATTATTTTCTTTAGTTGCAAAACAGATGAAGTCTGGTCCTAATGAACTGCCACTCTTTAATATGTTTTAAAATGTGCATGTGTAAATTTTATTTTCTGTCCACAACTATGTTAAAAAATCTTATGACTTTTTGTTTATAAAAACCAAAAATGTTTATAAATGTTTATAAAATGGAAGATGCTTCAAGACCATTCCTATAAAAACACAAACACTCTATTACCCTGTAAAGAAAAGTAGATGGCATAAAAGTGTTCAAGTGATGAGAAAGATAGCAATTTTAATAGCTTTTGTCAAGCCTTGTTAGGTGTGTGGTTTGTTCCACTCAAAATCAGTCACTGGAACACCATTTTCTACTCAGCCTATAACAGTCAACAGAGAATCTATCATCAGGCTGAAACATTCTGTTTGTCTCAGCACCATTGTTAAATTTTATGTTTCTACAGCATTATGAATATGCCATTTAATGTTGGAATGAATGTGCATTAACACACAGATGAACACTCCTTCATTTGATTTCTCTTCCCTGCCTGTGGAATAAAAACAGTATAAAGAAGGTAATATTAATCTTGTGAATGCAAGTATGCCTGACAGTTCAGAAACCCTGCATTTGTACATATGACTGTGAACTATATTCATGAAAAGTAGCAATCAGAAAAAGAAACAACTTTTGACTTGCATACCATGAAAACTGCTGGCAAAGAACAAAATACAGGGCTACCTTACAAAATGTCTGTGAGATAAGGAGTGTATGCATTTAAGGATAAAATTGCTAGTTCCACTGCAACTGGAAAGAACAATGGGCTTTTGTGGTTTTCTTTCCCAATACTTAAATGGCCATCTGCTTAAGTCTATGTACAGGTATAAGGAAAAACGAGTCTTCTGTCAAAAGCTCAATCATCCTCATAAGAGGTTAAAACCTAGCCATTAACAACCTTAAAGAGGTAACAAGTTGAAATAATAGCATAAAATCACTTTTTTTTTCCCCCAGGCTAGCCCTTAAGTGTCTCAAGCCATTTTAAAGGCCTAAATATGAATGTCTGTATGCAATAGACTTATGGGGAGATATGCTGATAGTGAATTTGGAAACATACGTATCCAAGCTCTTGATATAAACATGAAAGGAAAAGTAAAGTGATTGCATTATACTTCAGGTAAGATTCTTAGGGACACATATAAAGGGTGTCACCCTTTTAAGCTTGATATGGAAACCATATGCCATCTGAAATACCCCAGAGAGTTCAAAATTTATAAAAGAATATTCTTTATTGGAATAGACTGGCAGTATGACAATTAATTATGTGAATATGGAGTCTACATTTTTATTTACATATAATTTGACATTTCAGAGTAAACAAAAAAAATAGTATTTGTTATTATGCTTAACATGAAAATCAGAGTTTATAAAAAAGAAACAGACTTACTGAACAATTCAGAATTTACATAAAAAGGACAAATAGTTTCCGGTAGATAATACTGCATAATGACTATTTCAACAGCTGTTCATATGAATTTCAAGTAACAGGCTATACATCAGCAGCCTAATCAGTGTTCAGTGCCAGCAAGTGAGCTGTCAGCAGAACTTCTCCAAGGCCAGATGGAGCTTTCCAGATTTACACAAAGAACTGACCCAACCAGACTCATCTTTGCAGTGGTGGAGAAAGCCAGGCTCAATCATTTCCAGGATACTGACTACTGCACCACGGCACAAAAAGTACCCTGTTCACGTAAGACAGATAACGTGAAAACTGACTGATGCATCTGGAAATCATCACTATTTAGCATTTGCAGTAGGGCAGGACTTCTACATGCCAAACAAGATCACTCTCAACCATGCATTGTGTAATCCACCAGTGGATATTTTGCACAGCACCTCCATGCCAGAGCAGCCCTCCTGGCCTTCCCAGCTCTGCTGTGGTGCAGATCTGTATCCTGAGAGCAGCCTGCTGGAAAGTGATGGGTGGACCTGTCAGGGCTCCCCACTACTCTCACTCAAGAGATAAAGTCCAGCTCAACATCCTCAGCTGTCAGGGATCACAGAATATTTTATAAATTCATGGGGAAGGAGAGGATAGTTAATGTACTATCCACCAGTCCTTTCCTGACTTTTTTCAAAAGTAGTTTTAATCTCAGTTATGTGAAATGAATGTAAAACTCTGTATATGAATGGAAATTTTAAAAGTCTGTTAATTGTTAACTGTTAATTTGCAAGCCTGAGGGATCTAGTAATTGTTGATTTTTACTTTAGAATCAACTAGTTATGATACTCTCTGCTGAAACCAAAGAATCACCAAAAGCCAAAGAAAACCTGAATTTAATAAATGAAAATATCTTTACTCATATCTTGTAAAAAAGGATACCAGTCACTATATATCTCCCTCACCAAGTAAAAGGTCATATCAGATCACTGAAGTGAAAGGCAATGTACTGCACTGTACAGGAGATGTGACAGCAACATTAGCTGTTACAAAACATTTTTCACCAAATGAAAATTATATTAAAAAAAAAAAAACAAACAACCAAATATCACTCTAAGCATCAAATATCACTCTAAGGCTACAAATAATGAAACTTGGGGTACTGAAGACATGAATAAAGCAAGCTATTTGGAGAGAAAAGTTTCATAAAGTGGTCTTCTGTTTAGAATCTCACTACTAAATGCCAATACGTATGTATTTATGCATTTCACATTTTCCAAGATTCTATGGTATGTTTTTACTGTTTTACACTTTTAGAAGTCACAAAAGCTCAAGAGGAGAATCAAGTAGTTCTTCAAGTGATTGCCAGTGTGAACACAAAGGGAGAACACCTTATCCTGAGGAGATCAGTAAGGGCTCTTCAGTCTTAACCTCACTAAGGTCCACTTTTGCCTTGTGTATTCACAAACCAAAGGAACCCTGCAGAAAGACCAACGGCAGCAAAGACAAGGTCAAACAGTGTATGAGGTGGCACAGCTATTCCTGGCTGCAGTCATTGGTTTTTTCACATGAAAGGTAAAATATAAACGTAAAATGTATCTTACCTTTCTGTAGCTAATTATTAAGAAATACAGGAAGAATACAACATTTTCTAGTACCACAGACAAACTCTAAACTTGCCACTTAAAATGCCAGCTTCTTTCAAGCTGCCTGTATATCATTGACATAAGTGGCCTCACCACTGTTAATGAGTGACTCATGGATGTTTCTTGTACAGAAAGAACACAAAGTATGTCATTGTAATTCTGCAAGTGAAATAATTTACATATATATATCAATTTTGTACTTCATTACACTGAAGAATATCGTTAATATGGATTTGCTGTGCAGATGTGCAATTTTTAATTTAGAAGAGACTCGTGGGAGTATGATTTAAAATTCTCATTTAGACTTTCCTTGGATACTGTCAGGAAAATATATGCAGGATTTACTAATGAGAAGTGTGTATGCATATACTTTATGGAGCATTTAAGGGCCTCATTGTTATTGAAAAAGTAATACTTTTCTCAATAATCAAAAAGCAGTAAATTGTTCACTTCCAAGCCCTTTTGTACATGCACAAATGCTGCAGTTCTGTCAGGTTTTCAGAACAGCCATGGCCACTGTGTGTTAAAATACTGGGAAACTAGACCTTCCTGATCTTCTAATACAGATACCATTTCATACTGTTCCCTTTAAAGAAACAAAGTCAAGGACTGAGTGAGCATACTCATTAGCAATTGTGAATGACAGGAGTCATCAGATTGTGAGAAGAACTTCAGTTCCTGAAAGATTCAAATGAAGAAGATTTACTGAGGTAAGGGGGGGAACAATGAAAAGGAGTTTATAACGGTACTTTATAATACTGTAAGTTAAACTCAATGCCTATTCTTTTTTTTTTTTTAGTTCTTCTGAGTGAAAGGAAAACCCAAGATCTTTTTAATAGAAGAAAACATGTTTATTTAGAAGGTGTGGAAATATGCAAAATGAACAAAAAATATGTGAAAAAAAATGTTGTAACTGTTAGCTTTCTGAGCTTTTTTTTTACCTTCGAGAAACCATTGAGTTTTAAAATTCTGAGATAAACCAACTTATGTGCTTTTGTCAACAAGACAATGTACAAATACACTTTTAATTGTATTAAACAATTTAAAGCTATTCTTTTTAAATGCCAGTGTTCTACAATGCATTCACTTTGACATTATAATAAAATATACAGTAGATAATTTGTCTGCAGCTGAATTCACAGATGTTGCAGAAGTGAGGAGGGGCATCAATCAAACTGCAGGACACATGGCTGGTGGCTGTCCTTGCCATTCCCCAGGCTAAGAAGTGGAAGAAGCACAGCAGCCGTGTCAGGGATCAGCAGCGAGGTGAGGTGTGAAAGTCCTGCACTACTGCACGTTGCCAACAGCAAATGTCAGAGGAGGAAGGTAGTGCCCTATTCCTGTGGGGATGGGAGCCCTGATGTGGATTTATATATCTGACAGGTCATTACATAGGCTCTCACTCTATCCACAGTGGAGAGAACACAAGTTAATGTCCTTCTATAAAGTAAGCCAAACATACTAATCTGAGTAGTGACAATGGTCAAATTCACTTAGAAAGGAAATGAGAAGTTCTGTATTTTCTTAGCATATCAGTGTGTTAGGATGTTGCAGTTATGTCTTACTATGTTGTAAATAGATGTAGATTAAAAAGCAGTTATCAACTGCAGAGTAAAACTCTTCCTTTCATCATTTTCGTTGGCCTGAGTTTCCCCTCCTTCCTGATTTCTTCACCTTCCCCAGAAAAGGGTCTGGGATTGCTGTCTACTGTTAGCCTGCTCTTTCTTATATTATACTGCAAATCCTATGAACTTTACACCTGTGAATTCAATAATACTTGAAGAACCAATATAGATCTGCAGTACCTCTGACCTCTTCTGTCCAGTGTATTCCAGATCAGTCCTTGTGGAAAGAAGTCCCAGCTGGCTGCAAGCAAAGTCAGAGCAGTTCACAGTGTGAGGTCAGAAGTAGCTGGTTGTGCTGAAAATTGCAGATGAGAGTCTCCTACTGTTTTCAGTGATAATTCTCTTACCTAGAACCCAATGAACAGAATTTTTGTTACCTTAAAAATTCACTAAGGTTGATTTTTGAGATTTTGCAGCTGGCAGAAGAATTAAGATCATTTATCTGTGATCAGCAATCCTTGCAATAGTAAGATCCTACTCATTGACAGGATACTTTTATAAGCTTTTTGATCTTTTGTGAAAGAAAAATGATTAGGGTTACAGGAGTTTATAGCTTTCCTTGGAGGAACATCTGCATACACAGATTGCCAAACCTGATAATTTTTTCTCATATCAGAAGACTTTAAAAATAAGATGTCTTTTTTAATATGCATGAATTATCATCAGCAAATTGTGTTCCATTTTTTCTTGGACGAGCTGGTGGGCAGAAAGAGGATCTAATATTTGATACAGGGATAATGTAAGAATGAAAATTGATGTGGGACCTGTAATTTACAAGAGAAAACACTTGTAATGCTGAAGTTCCCTATGAGAATTTGATGGAAGACTAAAAACTAGTTACAGTGGAAAGAAATACTACAAAGTTCTTTAAGTGCAGCAGAGAGAATGGCCACGCCGCCTCACAGCTGGGAGACACCTCAGCTTGGCGTAGCTTTGGTGCCGAGGAGCTGCTGAAATGGCGAGGTGTCCTGGTGGGACGGGCGCGCAGGGCCGGAGGGCACACTGCCCGCTCTCTGGGGCCCGAGCGGCCCGCACCCACCGCGCTCCTGGGCTGCCAGCCGGCTCCCATGTCCCCTCATTTCATCCGGGCGGTGACAAGCCCCGCTGCATACAGCCACTCTGAGGTGCAAGCAAAAACGTTTTGTTTCCCTGACCTCGGGGACCCAAGACTCCTGTTACCACGTGCTTCCTCTTGTCATTGCCCGGTGGGAGGGCTGCGGCTGAGCCCCTGCCCTTGTGGAAGGGGCTGGCAGAGGATGCGCTCGGGGTCAGCGCTGTCGGCCCGGGCAGGCGGGAGGCGCAGCAGCTCGGCAGGTTTCGAGTCCGCTCCGTCACCACCGCCTAGCTCCGGCGCGGCGGCGGCGTTTTCCAGCGCTGTTTTGACAGCACAGTCGGGTTATTTTAACAGGAAAGTCGAGTTCCCCACGGGGCGGACGGAGTCCTCATCCCGCCCCAGGGACGGCGGCCGGGCCGAGCATGCGCAGCGCCCGCTCCGCCCCCGGGAAGCGCCGCCTCCGCCGCCGCCGGGCGCGGGGGGACGAGCGGCGGTGGCCGAGCGGCCGCGCCCTCCATCATGAACCTGCACCAGGTGCTGACGGGTGCCGTGAACCCCGGGGACAGCTGCTTCTCCGTGGGCAGCCTGCACGACCAGCCCTTCACGGTGAGCGTCTCCCGCCGCGGCCGCGGCGCCTCCGCAGGGCCCGGCGCCGAAAGCGGCTGCGTCAGGCGCGGCGGCCCCGGGCGGCCCGGGCCCGGGCGGGCGCGGAGCCGGCGGGGCGGCGGGCACATGCCGGCAGAGGCGGTCCGGGGCCGCGGAGATGTGGTGGCGGTGATAAAAGATTACATAAACGGCAGCCGGGACGTGCGGCTCGCTCTGGAAGGGAGTTCCAGCGCTGCCTTGCAGTCAGGAAGGTGGCTGAAATCCTCTCCTGCGCATAGCTGAGGAAGACCTGGAATACCCAGCCCTAGTGTTGCTGAGGTTTTCAAAGCCTGTTTGAAGCCCCTGTCTCTTAGAGTGGAGAGAAAACACTTCAGTACGTTGTAAAGGCCAAAGTCTTTATTAGCGTGCGTTTTCCTTCTTTTTGTTTTGTAAACACACTTCTGTTGTGTTCTTCTTCCCATCCTCCCTCCGCCTAGGGCTGAAGAGGAATGAAATCAGATGCAGCAAAGTTTCTCAGGGCACCACGCTGGGGTATTTTTAACCTTACCTTTTATGGCTGCCCCCAGCTTCAGCCTGGTGTGCTCTCCAGTTTGATAAGGGTATGATAGGCGGAAATGCAGGAATGAATTCTTGTTGTTTGCTGTCCTGTCTGATGTACGCAGTTAAATTCATCTAGCTACTTGCGGCTTCACCTGTGGCAGTGGAGCAGAGGTGCTTCCCCAGGGTTAGGCTGGCTCTCTGGAGTCTCTGCAGCGTTGTCCGGCCATGTCCTTGCTTCCTAAAAATAAGTTCATGTTGGGAGATATCTTAAACTACAGCGGTTGAGACTTCAGATACCAAATTGTGCCAGACTCTCTAATTTTACATATCCAGAAATGTCAAAAACCCACCTGTGGTGGGAAGCCGTTTAATAAGAGACAAGGTGGTCTGCTTTACAGAGGAATGCTAGTAAGCTTTCAAAATATGTTGCTATAAGTTTGCCATTTTGATGTCATTCTTTTTTGAGGGAAACAATTTGAGTCATTCGTGTCACTAGACTCACTTTCTACCTGTTATAGCCAAACTTACGTAAAGTTTTGGAGGTCCCCAGTGAATAGTGACTAGGAATCTCTTCTTGAGGAGAATGGAATGATTGGGAAGTGTAATTTTTGATATTCATTACTGTGGTCTCTCTTTTGTTTTCATAGACGTATATTGTAACAATGTTTCCTGGACATAAATGTAAAAACAATATTTCCTATAGCTGCATTCATCTTCCTTTCATTATCCTTTTCCATGAAAGGTTATTAATGGATTTTTTCCCTCATATTTAAAATGGCTAACAGAAATATCCTTGACTGCTTCAGGGCTGTTTTTGTTGTTGTTACTGATTCTGTAATGCTGTGTTAAGTTAACGAGATTGCTTAGAAGGATTAAGAAGTTAAAGGTGCTGAAGCTAATTTCTGCTTTTTTTGAAAGGGATGATGGACTCAAGCTTTAGAAAATCCAATGGGAAAAAATTGAACATAGTTTTCACCTGTCTGAAATTATGATATAAGCATTAATTAGTATAAATACGATTGAATTGTATTTTAGAAAGGGAAAAAAAAAAACCACCAAACATGTCAGACTTCTATGCTTCCAGTTATTGTGGCTGAGAATATAGGAGTTGATATTTCAAGGTTATGTACTGTACAGGAGGGACAAGTTGTCCTTGTCCAACAGGAGAACTTGGTCTGTAATTTTTTTTTCAGATACAGTATGCTTCAGGATATTTTCTCATAGACAGCACTGAATATTCAAAGTGAAGTATTTTAAAATATTAAAGTTCTAAGCTAAAAATATCAAGATTCTTCTCTTAAAAGCTGAAAATTTTGAAGGAAAATTAGTATAAAACTTCCTATATCCACCAAATCATATGCACCTTTTTGAGTGTGTGCTGTTATGTTTTAAGGAGGTATTTCACGTATCTAATGGGAGGCAGGTTTGTTGTTCTGACTTTTTTTTTAAATTTTAGGATGTGAAGTGTAGAGTGGAGCATGAGCTTCCTTGGGGAGAACACTGATAAAGTTTTTAGCTCATCTTTTATTTATGTGTTGAAAAAGGGTCATAAGTATCAAGATACCATAAGAAGCATGCCTGTTGTTTCTCTGCTGAGGGCAGGTGATAGTTATGTGTGGCACACTAAATCAGTGAGAACCTGGCCCTCAGCTGTCAGAAGTTACCTGTTTATTCTTTATGTCCTTCTCCGGATACTGAATTATTTTATTTTCCATGTACTTGTCCACTTTACTTTCTTTTGTTCATGTCAGGTCTGAAATATTTTACTTGAGTAAAAGTTTAAAAGCTCCTGGAGTTTATCACATAGGATTCCTCTGAACTGGTTATTACTGAAGCTCTATTTAAGTTATATAAGTTAAGTGGGTAATCAGCAGTGATGCAATGTTTTTGCTTATTCTGATTCTGTTTTTTTTTTTTTTTAGTCATTAAAAAGCAGGAAAAGTAGCAAAAATATTTTGGAGGGGGGAAGTCTCTGTGAGCAATAGCAACTTTACAAGTGTAAGCTCCAAGACTGACAATGAAAATCACAAAAGAGTTATTGTTTGTAGGCGTAAAAATATGTGAAAGAAAGATTAATTACACAGATTATTTCAATGGAACCAAAATATTTCCTTGACAGATTTCATCTGTGTGTGATTAAACTAATTTTGGACTTGAGACTTGCTATGTACAATTGATAGATCCAGGAGCTAAATATCTGAAGTTGAAAGGCACTTGGAAAATTGGGGTAGGGGCGAGGTTCCATAGCTTGGTCAAGACCACACTGAGTTTTCTAAAGGCACTTGGTTGCAATAGAAAAAGGCTTCCCATTCTGCAAAGTTTTTTTGGTAAATAAAAGGAATTTTTGTGACTCAGTGGTATTGTTACTTACCTGTCTAGAAAATACTTAATATTTGCACTTAGAACTCCCTGGATATATGTATTCCAGAAAATTGAGATATTGTAAGAGTCAGTCAAGAAATTACACTGTTTACACCTCACCTGCTTCTTGGTTGGTGTTTACTAAAGGGAAGGGATTTAGTAGGGAACCTTTTAAAGAGTTCCTTTTTTTTTTTTAAATAATACTTGAGTTAAGCTGTTCTAGACTTCAGAAATGAATTGTGTCTTAACTGAATTAATTTAAAAAAATTCTTTACACATTAATGAAAAGTGCAGTTTCATGATTTGAAGTGCAGTGAAGCACGATTCAAAGGGCATGGCCAATCAATTGGGTATTTATATACACTATAATACAGTTGGAGTATAGTAGTTCAAGTACTTTTGATAAATAAAAACGGTGCATTTTTTTTTCTGAAACGTGATGAAATATAATAGCTTAAAATTTAATTTAGCATCCTAATAAAAGAATTTAATTATTTTAAATAAATGTTTAAGTTAATTACTTAGACTAGTGTAAGTTTTGATGCAAAAGTGGGGATAGGGGGAGACCATAGTAAAATAGAATAAAATAATTCAGCAAGATACTATGTGGCTCCTGGTGACTCTTTTGATTTTGACCATTCTATGCACAGGACAGAAAAATACAGCAAATGAAGCAGTATCATCTGCTTCATAGATTTGTCTTTAGTTTTTATCTTGACTTTTACTGAGTTTTGTGTTGTCCTTCTAGTGTGTGTTCATCCCATATATGCTTGAATGTGTTTATATATATGTATCTTTATAAATATGCATGTGTCTGCTGCATGGTCTGCTGCATTTAGCCACGGATAATAGCTGCCCTTCATGTAAGAGAGGTAGGTTAAATAAAGTTTCTACAAGTTGTCCAAGGTAATGTGTCAGCCCTTACGTAGCTGTAGCAGAAACTACAGCAAAAACTTTGTATGTCAGTATATAGAATAAATATGTCAAGAAGGTTGATTGTAAGGGCAATAAATGTTTTGAAGCTGCTGTACTACATGACAGGTTGAGCCCCCAGTTATTTACTTTCCTTCTGTTGAGAGAAATTTCCCAATAGCAATCTCAGATTATGAGTTCTGTATGTCAGACTTTCGCTTTAAAAAGTAATCAGAATAGTTCATCTAATTGTCTATACCATTTCCCGTGCTTTTAAAGTACTGTTCTAGTGAAAATTTCTGTTAGTCTTCTTCAAAGAAGTATTAATTTAGAACTAAGAGCCAACATTGGATTAAAAGAATGGGCAGAATTTTTGTGAAAACCCACTTCTGCAATACAAAATCACATTTATTTTCACAGGTCTGGAACATCTTTCACTTCCTAATTTCAGGCTTGCTTGCTATGTCAGCAGCAAGATCCACGGTCCTGCAGCTTAAACTAGTTCTATCTTGTTTATTTCTGTAACAGAGGAACAAAGCATTGTTTAATAAACATTCCAAGTACGTGATAATATCACGTTATCTGCTTGTTTTATTGTGCAAAGACAGCTTTCTTGTAAATGTTCTAGGGCATTCTTAAGGTGAAAGGCTTTTATGGCCTGCCAGCGTCGGACACAGAGGCTCTACTTGCTTCAAAAACTTGTCTTAGGGTTTTAATATTATTATTTTTTAAAAATTAATATATATTTAGGAATTCTTTCTCCATTCAACAGTCTGACAGCATTTTGTGCCTTTCCTCTCCCTTCCCCTCCCCTTCCCACAAGGGAATATAGGTAAGTGAATAGATATATGTATATGAAAATATGCATGTGTGTATATGTATACATACAATAAATTCTTATTTTAGAACCACTTGCACTTTGCTTAAGAGAAGACTGGAATTACCTTTTTTCTTGTTTACCATTGCTTACAAAGATGCACTCTTACTAACTCCCATTAAACTGAAGATGAGTGGCATGTGAACTATCATGGGCAAGTCTCACAATAAAAGTTAGAACAAGTGACTGGTAGGCAGAATTCATTCTTGTTGAATCTGAGACCCTCTTAGGGTATGGAAGATATTTCTTACTTCTGAGTACAGTCTTCTATTGTACTATACTAAAATACCTCTGCAGTGAATAAAAAAATCTTAAGTGTAAAATTAGTCTGGCAGTTAATTTTATGCGCACTGCTGCTTAGGAAACTGATTTTCAGCTGAAGTCTGAAAATGAGTGTGTAAGAGGATCTGACATGTCTGCACAGAATCAGTCTAATGGATGAGTTGCAGGGGGGACAACGAAGAACCAAAGGAAGGACACCTTAGGAGGAGTACACAAGCTTCCCTCCTAAGGTGTCTGTTCAGTGTGAGGAATAGTGAGAGCAGTAGAAAACGGAGACAGTTGCCAGAAAACTTAGTCACCTTCTTCTTCAGACACTTTCTCCATTGCAATATAAAACTTCCCTACCCTCTGCATCCCTTGCCTTTTGTCTTTGAAACTGTGGTTCTCCTGCAGGCAAACATTAACTAAACGTCAAAAATAACCTACAAGTCATCATCCTTCTGCTTGGCTCTATATTTGGAAGCTCTTTGAAAAGGCCTTTTTTTCCCCTTTTTATCTCTTTGGGAACAGATCAGTTCTACAGGCTTAGGAGATAGTCAGTGGCTTTGCAGCTTATTGGGCATTGGGAAGCCAGTGTGATAAGGTATGATCTAATCTGTCTGAACAGACTGATGTCTGAAGTGGTTCCTTTTTTTTCCCCAAGTGTCAGTCTTTTCAAGTAGTGTGGAGAAATACCAGAACATAAGGAAACACCAAGTCTAGGGTGCTTTAATACTTTAAGCTACTGTTGTCCATCATATCCTGGGTTAGCAGGAGCTAGCCTGGGTTCTGACTTTTGAGCAGCACAACATTAGAAGGATATAAAGCTGTGAGAGAGCATCCAAAGGGGACAGTGAAGGGTCTGGAAGGAAAGCCATATCAGCAGTGACAGCCTGGCTAAGGGGAGACTGAGGGGAGACCTCGTGACAACCTACGTCTTCCTCATGAGGAAGGTGTACAGGCAGGACTGATACCTTCTCTCTGGCGACCAGTGACAGGACTCCAGGGAATGGCCTGAAGTTGTGTCAGGGCTAGTATAAGCTGGGTATTAGGAAAAGGTTGCGCTTTCCAGAGGCAACTGGAACAGGCTCCTCAGGGAAGTGGTCACACAGCATCGGCCTGAGAAAATTTAAGAAGTGTTTTGACATTGCACTTGGGCATGTGGTTTGATTCTTGTGTAGGGCCAGGAATTGGATGCTGATGATCTTTGTGGGTCCATTCCAGCTCAGGATATTCTATAACAACTATTTTAAATCTTATTTCCTGATGCGTTGATGAATAATGTGTTTCCTCAAGTCTCCAATGTTTGATAGTTACTAACAGGGTTCTTTCAGTGCAAAATGTCAACTCTACTGAGGTCTTAAAACTGATGATTATGATCTCATTGAAATAGTTATTTTATGGATAATGGTATGTGTTACTCACTATAATGGAAGTATGGCGTTTTATATGAGGTTTAACAAGGCCAAGTGCAAAGTGCTGCACCTAGATTGGGACAACCCCTGTTATCAGTCCAGGCTGGGAATGCAGGGCTCGAGAGAAGCCCTGTGAGAGGGACGTGGGGATGCTGGTGGGTGAGAGGCTGGACATGACCTGGCCATGGGCACTCACAGCTCAGAAAGCCAAACGTGTCCTGGGCTGCATCCAAATCAAGGCAAAGGATGGGATTCTGTCCATCTGCTCTGCTGAGACCCCACCTGGAGGCCTGCATGCCAGCACAGGAAAGGCATGGAGCAAGTCTGCAGGAGGGCCATTAATATAATTAGAAAGATGGAGCACCTCTCCATGAGGAAGGGCTGAGAGAAATTCACTCTGGAAAAGAGGAGTAAGGATTACCTTATTGTGGTCTTCCTGTTCCTGAAGGGAGCCTACAAGACAGATTGAGAGAGAGTATTTACAAGAACATGCAGTGACAGCTCAACGGGGAACGGCTCCAGACTGAGAGTAGGTTTAGATTAGATGTCAGAAAGAAATTCCTTACTGTGAGGTTAATGAGGCACTAGAATAGTTGTCCAGAGAAGCTGTGGGTGCCTCATCCCTGGAAGTGTTCAAGGCTGGGTTGAATGGGGTTCTGAGCGACCTGGCCTAGTGAAATATGTTCCTGCCCATTGCAGTGGAGTTTGAACCAGATGATCTTTAAGGTCCCTTCCAATCCAACCCATTCTTTGTATTCTGTCCTATGATTGTGGTGGTGGCACAAGGTGTTTTCAGGCTTGTCTCTGAAGCTAGAAACAGAGAGAACCAGATGGGAGAAGTATACTATGTCTTTGAAGTGCTGATGAAGCAGGGGGCGGGGCACATGCACACAGCAGGTGGGCTTCATACAGCCTTTGACACTTCAGTCTTAAATATATTTATAATAAAGATGTGTCTAGATTTCTATGTTATGTCTTTACATGGAAACACTTCTTTTAGTTTGTTTTTGTTTTCCTTAAAACTGCCTCTACAGAATGCTAAATTCTAAGAAATGGCTTTAGGAAAAATCATATATATGATACTTCTGAATAAGCTTTTTCTGGTGAACTGTGGACTTAACCAGGGAGGTACTAGGTGAGATAATTTTTAACTGAAGAAAAAAGCATTCTGTGGTGAACAGGTCTGAAGTTCATGCCATCACAACATCAAAAAAATTACTTTAGCATTTGAACAAAAATTACTACTCAGTCTCCTCTTTTGAATGACTTTTTGCTTAGATTGCTTTGGAACCTGTAGTTCAGTATGCTAATTAGTAATAAATGCTGCTCTTTTGACAAGAGGAATTACTCTGCCTGAATGTCTTGAAGCTGAAGGGGGAACTGGACAGGAAGGGGCTCAAAAACCTGTTAGAAATAAGTGATCATAAATAAGTATATGGTTATATTTAGTCTGCAGAATTACGGACAGCATTTTCAATTATGAGGTGGTGCCTGGTGTTCTGCTGGTTGCAGTGTGATAACTGAATATTGGCTGGGAGTGGTGAGCACAGTCTTCTCGCTATGACTCTTCTTTGAAGTGTCACTTAATCCTTTGTGGGGAAAAAAAAATCTTTGGATCAAAATCTAAATATTTTTCATTATTTTAAGGTGTGTAATGGTATGACAGTCTCTAGGCCAGTCTTGGTAAAAGTACTCTTGCATGTAAAACACTTGAAAACATGATCATCAGATTTCAAATTTATATATCTATCTTTCAGTTATTCTGCTTTTGTTTTCAAGTCCACAGTTTTTATTTACTATATTAGAAATTAGTAGAGGAGTTGGTTGTAAGGCATGGTCATTTCTGTCAGTGTATAGAAGTCTTCCATCTTCAGTTTCTGTGATGCTATTCTGCTCTTGAAACTTTTAGTCAATTAAAATGGTATATTTTTGATTCTTTAATCATTCTCTTGCTAACAGAACACTAGTTTATGCTCTTAATTTTGTTGCTATAATTCTGACTAACTTTTTAATGAGTGTGCATTCCTTATTCTAAGAATTTCATCCTTGAATGAAAGGATACTTTGTTATGCTAATTGTATGATTTTCCTGACTGTAGTTTCCAGAATTTTCTCCAGTGTTTAATCTTTTCCTGTATCTGTACTAATAAAACTTCCAAGAAGATAAGAAGAAATTTTGACTCAAGCATTGCAAGACTCAGTGAACTGGCTCTGTGAATGTGTTAGCTATATCAGCATACTCAGTGGAAATATAAACTTGAGAGAATAGAATTGCAAATAACAGAAGACTCAACAAGTCTCAGAGGACAGGTTTACTTCTGTATAACTAAGCTTCAAGTTGTTACCCTTCTGATTTTTGCCAGTACAAAGTCCTTACTAAGTGTTTTACTAAAATTTTAGTTCCTCAATTCTATTCCATCTTTACAGAAATTTCAAAAATTAAAAGAAAAGCTCAAGTCCCTGTCTCCAATTTAAGAAATATATTACCTTTTCTTACTTTGCAAGAACTTTGGTTTTTGTACTTTTACTTTTCTTTTAGATGTTTTTGTATCTCCACTTTTTTTTTTTTGTTTTTCTGTCACAAACCACTGTTTGCTTATTATGCTAGTCTTATGATGCACTTGTAAGCCTGGAGAAAGAGCAGTGTGCCACTTCTGTTGCTCGGTTTTAAGTTGCAGACATCTGTATTTTCTCTGCAAAGACCTCTTCTGACTGTATAGTGTTTTACATGGATAGGATACATGGACTGTACTGTTTCATACTTCACTGATATGCTGTAAGTAGATAAAGCTTTACATTATTTTGGAGTGTTTTTTTTTGTTTTCTTTGGGTGTTTTTAATTTTATTATTTTTTTAATATACTGTAGGCATATGCATCAGGATGTGATATTGTGGTACTGGGGACTGACTTCGAAAGATTACAGATAATCCCTGGAGCAAAACATGGAAACGTTCAAGTGGGATGTGTGGACTGTTCAATGCAACAGGGGAAGGTATGTAGAGCAGTGTTTCTAGTAATGTGCCAGCAATGTCATGTTAAGCACCTTCTTAGGAATGTGTATACTTGCAAGTTAAGGCAAATATACTACAATGAATAGTAAAATGACTGATTGCTTTCTGTCTTTACCTGTAAGCAGCACAGTAAATGTAAATAGTAACCAATCATATGATAGATGGTTGTAGAAGATAGGTAGGACTGCGCAGAAGGCTGTGGATTCTGGGCTACATTCAGGGCAAGAATTTGACTAAGAGATTACTAAATTGGAGGCAAAAGTAATGTATTCACTATGGATTTGCACTAGTGGGCATGTCATTGGCATACTTTGACGTGTTAGTGTCTGGCAGGAGATGAGTGCTTCCACAAAAATCACTTTCAGATCATCCAGAAAAATTACATATGTTTCAAGCAATTCATAAAGCCTCTCTTGGATGGGGTTTGCTTTCTTGAATTCTTAGCTTTTGTTTTTTTGTAAGTAGGTCTGCATCAGAATGTTGTGTTTTAGGCCACAGTGGGGTTTAATTCCTTTTAAGAGAGCTTTTTTTTTAAATTTTCCTGTCAGAGTGAAAAATAAATAACCACGTAACTGTTCACTGGGATGTCACATTCCATACCATCCCATTGGGATGTCACAGGGATTAAACTGTTGACCATTTCAATGGGAACTCTGGATAACTATGTGTTCATGTAAGAGGGGTTTTCTGCCTCTTTGAGGCAGAAAAAAAGAAAGGTTGCTTCTTTAAGCTTGTCCATGTGAGTAGATAATGTCAGCTTTCTGCTCATTACTACAAGCCTTATGAACTGATGAGAGCTTTGTTTATACACCATGTCCATCTTGAGACAAGATGGGTTGTATTCCATGTCCATCTTATGTCCATCTTGAGCAAGACCTCTGATGGAAACCAGTTTGTGTGTTTATGTGGGAGCACTGTGCTGATGAAACCCCAGCCACACCCTGTTCCTGCTTTTTAGCATTTGAGTGATAAACTCTTGCAGTGCTAATGAAGGAACACAAATGAAAATGAGAAATGTTCTCTGTATCTCTAGCACCTCATAGCCACAGTCTATCTCAGTTTCTCCACTGGCTGCTGTTAACTAGAAGGGTTTTTTTTTTCAGTTCACTGAGCATTATTTATCTAAATTTGTAAGGTCATATGGATTGCATTATACCAATTTTGTATGCATTTAAGTGAAAAATTGTCCTTGAATTGTAAATGAACACACCTGAATCTATCACACTGTAAGGCTTACTGAGCTTCAGAGTTTTTTCATTTCTTAAGTAGACCTGTGAGGTCATTTTGAGTCTGCAGGTTGGTATTGTTTGCTGTGAGGAAACTGGATGTGTTTCTAAAATGCTGAAGTACTAAGCAGTGGATGGCTAAGAATTTGCTTATTGACCAGACTGATCAATGCATTTTCAGGTCATTCTTAAAAGGGTGGAATTTCTCCTTAGACATTCTTCATCAGTACTGACACACAAATTCCACTTTGGTTTGTCAAAATGTACAGTTCTAATGCTCTCAGTGTGTCTTTATAGGAGAAGTACTCCAGCTCTCTGACCATTTTTCTGTCCCTTCTTTGGACCCAAGATGTCCATGGCTGCCTGGTGCTGGGGACACTGGATGTGGTACTCCAGGTGATGTCTCACTAGGGTCGGGAAATCATCCCCCTCACCCTACTGGCCATCCTTTTTTTGGAGCAGTCCAGGACATGGTTGGCTTTCTGGGATACAGACACATGCTGCCAGCTCACATACAGTTTTTTTGTCCACCAGTACCCCCAAATCTATGTCCACAGGTTTGCTCTCAGTATGTTCATTTCCCTAGTTTGTTCTGATGGTATTGATTCAGACTGACCCAGGTGCAGGACCTCGCCCTTGGACTTTTTGAAGTAGATGTTCACATGGGCGTACCTCTCTGCCTGCCAAGGTCCCTCTGGCTGGCATCCCTTCCCTCCAGCCTGTTGCCTGCCCCACATGGTGTTGTCAGGGAACTTGCTGGAGGTGCTCTCAATCCCACCATTACTCTTTTTGACAGAGTGCAGCTCAGTGAAGATGCGGGGTGAGTGGCTGTAGAAACTAGTAGGAAGTTTTGGGAGTGGCAGTTGCTCTGGACACTACAAATTGAGCATTTTGGAATGCTAATCTTATCTTTTAAACACGCTGAACAATAAAATAGGGAAAAAATGTCTACATTTGAAGAAAAGGAACAAAGGAAAAATCCAATCAATATGAGTTTATGTAAATTCTTGCTGTTGGGTATGGAATGGAATTATTAGAGAATACAACAGTAAGTGAGGTATTAAAAGAGAATTAGAGAGGGCAGATATTAGTCTGCAAAATGCCTGAAGAAACGTTTTCCTTGTAAATGTGACAAAATTATTCTTGGCATTTTTGGGTCAGGCTGATGTTACTAGGATGGAAATTTATTTAACTATCTGTTCTTCTAATGTAGAGGGTTTCTCTTAAAGCTATGGATCTGTGGATTTTAGGATCTTTATGAATCTCTATGTTGGTATAGATCTCAGGTATGACAGTTGAGTTTCCTTTCAAACTTTAGTGATTGATACTGGAATCAAAATATATTTTATAAAGTGAATCTAACTTTCTTATTGTTAAAGGAAAACTATGATTACTTTAAGTCAGAATTTTACAGAAATAGAAGATTGATTATTGCAGCCTATCATATCTGTAGATGTTCTCCTTTTAACTACCATCAGTTCAGAATGCGGGATGTCTGTTGTTCATGACCTATGCAGACTCCTTAATTTTTGTAAATCTGTAATTCAAAATACTTTTTGGCCACATTGTCATTTGACAGTTCTCTCACACTCTGTGTCTGAGGTCTTAACATACATTTGACTTGTTTTTGTTCTTCTCAGCAAGTCTTCTAGGCTTGCTTTTATAGAGATACCTTGAGATCAAATACTATTAATTTTGTCCTAATGCAAGTTTGAGGTGGGTGATAATCCATGAAGAATAAGACTTTCAAACACTGACTTAAAACTGGCCATATTTCAACTTTTTTTCGACTGTTTTATGTTAGCCTTTGGTAGTAGTTTTATTTGCAGTTTTCTGCATTGGGTATTTTCTTTGCATAGTTTGGATCTTTTGAAATAACTTTTTAAAAGATAGCCTGTTCTAATGCTCGGGAAGTTCACAAAAGTGCTCTAATTGTGTACTGGTTCCATGTCTGAGAATATGAAATCTGGAGATTGAGTGTTTACATAGTTTAATATGGGAAGAATATTGCTAATAATCTCATTTTAAAAAATTGTCCAGCTATAGTCTCAGTAGTTTACCATGATTAATGAGTAAATGGAGAATTGTATTTTTATTATTGACAACACTAGCTTAGTGATTTTTGGTAAATGTAATTTTCTCTTTTCAAAAGGAAGTACGAATGTGACCTTCACATTTATCTACAAGCAGGGCTAAAAGTAAAATCAACCATTTTCGTCTTGTTTTTGTTTGTTTAACCTGTTTCTGTGTGTTTATAGACATATAAATGTGTATTAATTTAGATTGCAGCTTCTTATGGAAAGGTGATTTGTATCTTTGAGCCAGTTAGCATCTTGAAGCAGAACAGCAGTCATCATAATGTAAGTAT
Source organism: Pyrgilauda ruficollis (assembly GCF_017590135.1). Taxonomy (NCBI): domain Eukaryota; kingdom Metazoa; phylum Chordata; class Aves; order Passeriformes; family Passeridae; genus Pyrgilauda; species Pyrgilauda ruficollis. The sequence goes on from NW_024528155.1 coordinate 39,089, forward strand.
TTCATCAGTCCTTAATTTGAGTAGTTACAAAGCTTGACAGATTTTACTTTAAAGTTGGCTTTAAAGCTGAATCTTTTTTGATGTCTTCTTTTAAAGCTAGAATAAAATTGAAATATAAAGGTGGTCCTTGGGAAGTGAAAAGAATGGGATAAGGACAGAGGCCTGTAATTTGAAATAGTTTTAAGGAAGATTAGCTTTACTATAATGCTTCACATTACTTGCTTATGTAACCCTGCAGTTCATAACCAAAATACACCAGAACCCAGAAGGATATGCACAGCCCCATTCTGCTGTGAGTGTAGCCATTAAAACAGGAATTCCTTTTTGAACCATCCTCTGTAGCCTTTATGTTTTGATTTGTTTTACAGTTCTTACTTTAACTTTTGCTTATGAAATTACATGCCCTTGGCCAAATTGTAATAGTTTCAGAAATCTGTGACTTTTTTAGAATATCTGACTAAATATACTTGAGTGTTATAGTAGTGAATAAGAAAAATTACTCTTTTGGGGCTTACTTTTGGTGACAGTGATTTAGTGATTAACATCCAGAATCTTAATTTCTGAATAATAAATATGATTTAGGGCAGGTTACTTAACCATGCTTCTTACATGGGGAGGCATATGGCTATAATTAGAAGCATTAGATTCTAATTAAAGTCAGTTTGTTGGTATAAGAACTTCGGCAGCAATTGCTCAAGGAGCTTCTTTCTCCCTCTCAGGGGTTTTGTCACCGTTTGTATTAACAAACTGTTTATATGATCATCAAGTGGTTTCTCCTCTTTGTACTAACCAACTCAGTCATAAGATTCTGGGGTGTGCATGTAAACTTGTGGTACATTATGTATTAATTAAATAGCTGGAAATGAACACTTGTGTAATAATTTACGTCACTGGAAAGCAGTGGAAAAAATTACAGTAAGGTGTGAGTTCTCTCTTCTCCTGTGAACACTTCGGATATAACGCTCCTGGTTTTGGTCCATCCACCCCATTTTCCAGTCCATCCTGAATGATTTTCTATACTGGTAAAGAGTACACTTAGTTTGAAACTTGAGTTGGAGTAGTAACTGTCAGCAATAGAGGATGCACTCACCACCCACAATTTGGTTTCAAATGTTTTTAGTTGAAGAAATATTCTGATACTTCATTCTTTCAGTTGACTTTTATGCAATGGTTTCCAGCATATTGTTTGATGTTATTGTAAGATTGTCTCTGTCTTCCATTTACTGAAATGTTCAGGGTCTAAAGAAACCCCAGAAAAACTGCTTTGCAAATACTCTGTGTAGGTCCTTATCTGCAACTGCTTCTTATTGTCTTTTGACAAACTTCTGAAAGACTGAGTTGTCATATTTTAACTTCACATCTAGTCATATTTTAACTTCACATCTATTCTGTGTGATATTTTTGGGGTAGAGCATGACTACTTCTAAGAAAGTCTGTGAATTAAGAAAGAAACCTGTTGGCTCCTAATATTATTTCCAAAAATGGTTTCAGTTTCTTCTATAAATCAAAACATAAAACCTTTTTGGTCTATTACAGAAACAGACAAGATAAATATTTCGTAAACTTAATCCTCAACTTGTTTTAGAGAGTGAAGTAGTGATGCAAAAGAGAAAAATACTTGACTCTCCTGTTGTATTTAAAAAAAAAAAGAGTGGAGGGGAAGTACCACGTGTTATCTTGACCTTTCTGAACTCCTAATTCAGCAATGGTACAGATATCAAACACCAGGTGCCTTTAACTTGTGTAATTTTTGATATCTTTTAAATCTTACTTCCTCCTAAAAAAATCTCAAATTCCAGTAATAATTTTATATACTAATTTTTTTCAAGCTAAACTTTTAAAATAAGAAGTTAAAAACCTCATAAATATGGCCATATTAATGAAAAGCTATTTTGTTTTAACATCAGAATGAATCAATTTTCATTAGATAAGCAGTAACTTATGTTAAACATCTTCATAAAATCTGGACAATGCAGTGAAGATGTACTGTTTACTGAGGAGAATGAAGGGTTTTCATGCTAATGTTTGTAAATACTTAAAATTTCAGGTGTTACATTACCAGTGGCAGAAGAATGCTCAAATCTCACTGGAAGCCATAGTGCATAATCTAACATGGGATCCCACAGGTACGAACAGATTAAGAGAAACACTTTTCTATTTGATACTGCACCTTATTTTTTACTTTATATTTTGTCATTGCTTGTGGACAAGGAAAAGGTTTTTTTCTCTGTCCTAGCATGATAGAGAATACTGAAGTGGAGTGAAAGGTACCTTTTGTCACTTATTACAGGAGAGCTAACATACTAAATGCATCTGTATGGTCTGGCTCAATTATTCTTATCTGAGCAGATAAGAAAACCTGTCTTAAATGGTAAATATTTATTGAGAAAGAGTAATGTCTGCAGTAGACCTGGGCATTTCTTTTAAAGACTAACTAAAATTTGATTATTTTCATAGTTTGAACTGTAGATGCTCAAATCTACAAAAAAAAATCTAGGAAAGGTGAATATGCCAGATTCTTTTCTGCAGTTTCAGCTTCGCAGAACTTCTTTTTTTTTCTCTCTCTCTCTATAAGAGTCTATGTTTGATACTTGTTTGTTGTTACATTTCCATAAATATTTGTTCCAGGTACTCGCCTTCTGACTGGTTCCAATTGTCTTCAACTTTGGTCCAATGTTCCTTTGGAAAACCCTGCTGACAATGACAGTACTGAAAGAGCCCATGTTGGACTTGGAGAGTGGAGATGTATCTGGCAATGCAAGTAAGGAACCCATTTAAAGACAAGTAATTCAGTTTTCTTTACTGATTCATATTTTTGAGATTAAATACTTAGTGTAGTTATGTGAAATGCTATTGCATACTGTTACTTGATAAATATTATTGATGTGAGGTAAACTTTAGTAGTATTTCCCTTGACTATGTGACATTCTTTCCTCTTGTAAGATCAGTTGCAATTGGTTTTGGAGCAATTCTTCAGTTACAGAGAACACTAGTAAAATCCTAAGGGAAGGCTAATATTGAAGCTCTCCAATAGACACTCTTCCTTGTAGAAGAAATAAGGTGAAAGCTGTGTAATTGCTGGCAGGACTGATTCAAAAAACCTTCCTTCTATGTTGTACTCCATTGTTGTTTCCTTCTTACTTCTTTACACATCCACTTTCACTTGTACTTTTTCTAGGTTTATTCTGGGAATTTGGAACAGTCAAGGTTGATACATTCTCTTTACTGTGTCTATGAATTCTCTTCTTGTATTCATGTTGATTTTGGTATTTGCATTTGTATATTGTGCATTCAGAAGAATTTTAGTTTAGTGCTTAAGTTTATAAGACAATTTAACTCGTTCTGCCATAGGTACACTTTTACTAGTACTGTGGGGTGGGTATCGTTCATGTAGAAGCAATGTACCATATAGCCGTCTCCTAAAGAAGTTTCCCGAAGTGGCTGACTGTGCAGAACCACTGAGGTTACTCTTGTGAAACATCTAGAATTCTAGTAGGTAGTTCTATAGGTAGTTTTCTGGATGTACCAGGAAAGCATCCATTTTATGATCCTTCAGTTATTCCTTTTTCTCTGTACTTGAGCATTTATCATTGATGTGTTTAAAAACCCAAGATAATCCAAATGACCACTGAAAAACTTTTCTTCGCATGTGGTGAACTTTCTAGATACGAGGAGTTGAAGACTTGCTCTGTTTTTTGAAACATCTTTGGGTGCTCATCTCTCAGCATAATAAGAGAAGTCAGACTGTAGACAGACTGCCATTGAGTGTAGCTTTAGAGTCTGGGGTTCTGGTAACAGTAGTCAAAATCATATAGAGAGTGCTTTTCTTCTGTCCCTTCTATTAACAGGTTTTGCATTTGTATCATGTATAAAGACTAACAGAAGTCTTCTCATCTCTCCACCTATTTTTCTCTTTTAAACTCTCTTTGTTGGAGATAGAGCGGAGTGTTGCCTTCTTTCAATGAGTAGGTCCTGGAACGGGTCAACAGAACTTGCTTTTTTTGTGTACCTTTTATACCTGTATGTCTCCTGGCATTTGCACTGCAATTAGATTTATAATAGGTTTTTCTTGTCAAGAAGTCTGCAAGAACGTTATTTTGCCCCTGCAAATATCCTATTTTAATGCATTAAGGAAGTATTCCCAAATGTTTTCATATTTGCCCCAGCAGGAGAATTTTGCTTAAACCTGGGTGGACTTCTTTGATACAGGGCTTTTGTAATTGCCTTGCTCTTGTTACTGGACCTAAACGCACCCTGCTTTTATTGACCTTAACTTAATCCCTTTTGAAAGTTGGGCCTCAACAACTTGTTACATGTGTATTAAATTCAAGATGAAGATGTACACTGTATCTGTGCTGTGCAATTAAATATTTCTGTGTTCTTGTTGCTATTAATGGGCTTTGTTACTTAGTCAATAACTGAGTGCTTCAAACCCTGTAAAAGAAGTTCATTTATTAGGACATCCAGTTCAAGTAAAATGCTCCAAAAGTTAACCACATAATTAGGTTTGGGATATTTTGATGTGGCATCTTATAGCAGTGTCACTGTTGGCATAAAAGCTACATTCAGAAACTTTTTAGCTATGTTATTCCTTTTACACTGTTCTTGAGTTGTAATTGTAGGAAATGCGAGCAGCGAAGCTGTCTTTCAGAGAAGTTGGAAGATAATATGGTGCAACAGAGACCATTTTGAGATCCATATCATCGTGAATTGGAAGTAGTGCAGTTTAATCTGTTAGCAACTCCTTTTCTGCTATGATATTTTTGAATATTGCATATTCAGCTACAAGATTTTGGTTTTCTGGATCACTACAGCCTTGTGTTGTACATGAGTGTACATCTTAGTCTTTTGCACTTTGTTAAAACTTTCACACAATAGAATACACACTTGTATTTAAGAATGAAAAGATTTTTACGCATTCAAGGAAGAAAAAAGTTTAGAATTCCATAAAAGCTGTTAAAGTTCTTTTCTCTTTTTAATTGTCTTTGTTCTATAGAACTGCTTCTCAAGTTTGTTTAATGAAATTCTCACCAGATGGGGAGTTTTTTGCTACTGCTGGGAAGGTAAGCATTTTTTTTTCCTTACAGCTTTGTACTAATTCAGATAAGCATTAAAGCAAACCAACAAAAACACATTATAAAAAAAAAAAAAAAGGTTACTTAATGAAAAAAAAAGCTTTTTCTTAATTTTTTGTAGTCTGTCTGTGTCTTTGGTAGAAGGGTAGTTCAAGGCAGGGAGGTGACACGCAAAATATTCAGTGCTTACTGTTCTAAAATACTCATTTTTAATTTGTGCCAAATTATAAGACATAAGAAAAAGAAGAGTTTTGAGGAATGGGGGAAATCTGTGGAAGAGATCATTGCTAGCTCTCCTAGTAGTGAGGAAGTATAATCAAAATACGAAAAAAAATCTAAAAAATCAAAAATAGCTCTTTCATATGTTTTTGTGTAAACATATCTGTGTGCCTTTTCGTGTCCATAGAAGAGGTTCACATTCTCCTCCGTAGGTGTGTGCATATGGTTCATGACAGTGTTTGTGGCCAATTTCACTAGTTTGTTCCGTGTGCTCAACATTGAGCAGTTTGTCAGCAAAAGCAGAACCCCTTGGCAAAATAAGCAAAAAAATTAAAGCAAAATGTCAGTCTTTTGTTTCCTAAGCAAACTAATCTTTTATTTATACTCCAAAACTTGTTGTTCAGGTTTTGTAGGAGAATAATGTCCTTAAAAGTCAAAGCAGAAAAAAAAAAAGTTAAGATCGTGTAGTGGATCCAGTGAACAAATGAGACAAACCCATATGAGAATTTATATTACTTGCTAAGGAATATGAGTGGGAGAAGTAGTTGTTTTTTGCATGAAGTTTCTGGTACCAACTAAAGAACCTAAAGGCTGAAGAGTTACTAGATACAAAACAGCATGCTAGTATGTAAGGTTAATATCAGTTGCTGATATTAGTGAAAACCTGGTTTAAGTGTCTCAGAATCCTGAGCAGTAGTAACCTGACAGAACATGTTTTAGACTGAAGAATAAAAGACAGTTTTGCAATTCACACTAGTCTGTCTTGGATGCATGAGTGAAAAATTAGTGTGTACACATAATAAGTGGTTAGAACAGTGTTTGATTTAGTAATAATGTGGAACTTGGCTGTTTGGGTCAAAGTATCCCTTAATACATGCTTAAAAAACAAAGAGTTGATGGTGATTCAGCCTGCAAATAAATCTTGCTTTTGAAAGGCAGTTGTCATGCACATTTTTTGATTCAGTTATGTGCATCGGGAGCAGATGAGTAATGCACATCTTTATTAGTTGTATGTGGCTTTTTTCCTTTAAAGCTTGCCATTTCAAGTGAGCATGTTTGATCATGCTTAAAAGACTAACTTTTAAGACATTTGCTGTCTTTAAAGAAAAGATAAAGGTGTAACAAATCTGTAAAATTGCCTAGATTTCCTTTTCTAGTGAAACTATACTCCAATTAACAAGCTTTCAGCATACAAAGTAAAATACTGGCTCTCTTCATGCTAGGTTATTATCTGTATAAAAACAAACCAATAAATTCTCATGCGCTATTCTTTTTGTGCTTATTTGAATGTTGTATTTCTTGCTATATGTTCTGTGATGCCTTAAGCTGTCATACAAAGGAGAGCCATTCCAGCCATTTTTCAGAAAAATAAAATTCTTTGGGTGTATGTTTTATGTAAAAAGGCAGTGTTTTGTCATTGTCAACAATATATATATATATATATGTATTCCACCTTGTTTTGGTGGGGAGGAGTTAATGTTTATTTTACAAGTCAAATGTAAATGGTTTAATGATTTCCAATGTTACAATTTGATGGAGTGGTGGAAAAATTAATTAATCTGCAAATAGCTTATATAAGGTTAATATTATTGCAGAGTTTTTGACTCCAATATCTTATGTCCTGATATTTTAGATTATAAATTCCTTCTAAGCTAATTACTGAATTAGTAATTAGTAAGAAAATTAGTAAGTAGGAAAATTAATAACATATTTTTTACCATAAATGCTTAAGTTAGTTACCTGCCTGGAGAACTTTTAAAGCACATCTTTGTTTCTATGTCTTACTCCTTTACTTAACTTTTCGTGAGGGACAATGCTGGTCAGCAGCACCAACCTATCCTCCCCCCCAGCAGGGTCATGTTATGCATACGCAGGTTATTTCGGTATTTTAGTGTCATTCACATTTAATAGTTGATCAACAGCTTGTGAATCTATTATCAGATTAATTTGTCTAGTCCTTGAAGACATCAGTTCATGTGTGTATTTGAAAAAAAGCAGGCTGACCAGTATTGAGTTTGGTTTTTGAGATATCATCTATGACCTTTGTTTGTTTTCCTAACATTTAAATTTATGCAGCGGGTTTGGGTAGTTTTCTGACAAGGCAGAATTAGTTGTATTAACATTTGAATACCATCTCAGGCTAGTGCAAGTTGTGATTTTGTGATAAAAAATTGGAAGCTAATCAGAAGGGCTTATATGAAGTCCAAGTTAGTAATGGCAGGAGTTAGGTGGAAGCTCTGCTCCTGTGTTTTCTTTAAGATCACATTTCGAAGTTCCATTTATGGAGCTGTTCCTCTCTGATAAGAAAAGCATTTTACTTTAAAGAAAAATGAAACCTCAAGAGATGTACCCAAAAGTACTTGAAGTGCATCATATTCTTACACAAGGTAATTTTATTTACTGTCCTTTTTTGTCTTCCCACAGGATGACTGTCTTGTGAAAGTATGGTACAACGCAGAGAGCTGGCGGTCAGCCGTATCACCACCTGGTGCCAGTTCAGAAAACCAAGCAAAAGACCTTGATTTTTCATTTGTTTATTTGGCTCATCCTCGATCAGTAAACGCATTTTCATGGAGAAAGACCAGTAAATTCATGCCACGGTCAGTAGTTCTAATAACTAGTTCATAAATTGACAAAAAATCCCCTAAACAGTACAGTCTGCCTCTCTCTACAATCAACAGTCACACAATTATATGTGTCTGTTTACTTCAATTGTATGTGTGTAAAACCTTTTGTAATGTTTTTGCTCTTGGGAGGATGGCAAGTATCCTCTTACCTGGGAAGGAATTGAAAAGATAGAAGTCTCAGAGACTGACTTAGACATTGAACTAAATACAGAATCAGCTCTTGAAAAGTCATGTCTCTTTGCATTTTTTTTGATTGCACTAAGTGACCATTCATGCATTTAATCCCAGCTTGTTCTGTCCTGATGGAATCAGAGCAAAAGTTCTGTGACTTGAAGTCCTCTTTCACAAGCACTCAAATATTTTCATGTCTTTTTATTTCTTTCTCTGCCTACTAAAAGCTAAATCTCTGTCAGAAATAGTATCTGGAAATTTAATTCAAATAATCCTTTGGAACTGATACCTTTAGTTTGAGGTGTTAGGGTTGTGTTCTGCTGATTCCAAAATGACCTGTACCTGGTTTTCTCCAGTTCTTTCAATCCTAAACTGAAGTAGTGGTAACAGTTTTGTGGCCTGCAACCATCTTTTTGCCATGTTATTCCAAACAGTAAAGAAATTTGCATTCCTTTGTGTTCAGCAAGTTTATGTTGTTTGTTATACCAGCCTTTTAAAACTCTTCATAAATCTATAGTTCTTACTGTGTGTTTCACTTTTGAAAATCCACCTGATCCATGATTCCTAAGGGAGTTTGCTGCTGGACAGTGTGGTCGTAGCTTTCGAGCCTCATGTAGAGCTAAATAGTGAACTTACATGACCTGAAAACCTGATGATCTGCTTATTTTGATGCTGTGTAATATTTAGCAGCTTCTTCACTCCTTAAATTTTCTTTCATTAGTGGTGCTGTCTGCAATGTACTCCTGACTTGCTGTAAGGATAATGTTTGTCGTCTCTGGGCAGAGACTTTGTTACCCAATGACAGTCTGTTGTATGGTGGATACAGCAATTGGAGTGAAGCAGCAAACTTCACAAATAACATCAAGAGAAACACTTCAAGTAAAGAAAAAGTGCAGAGTGCATTGGAGGTAAGAATTGAAATTGAACAGTGAGAATAAACACACATAAAAACTTGTGATTTTAGACAAGTTTGTAATTTGTAACTCAGACATATATCACAAGCTGAAATCCTTTATACCAGAGATATACATAAAATGCTATGAAAGAGTGAATTTCCTTGAAATCTTCCTTGGGCAGGCTAAGCTGATAGCTCTTTTGCTGAGCTTCTCACATTGAAGACACACTGTTCCAAAGTCACAACTGCCTATTTTTGTCTGGTGACTGAAGAAGAGTGCTTTGCAGTATTTAGTTCAAAGGGCTAGGAGCAGTATGGAGCACATATTATATATAGGTTATGTGAAACCCAGGGGTGATGCTGCCTTACGTATGGTAGGGGCTCAGTTGTAACCTCTGAAGTTGTGGGATATTCTCTCTGACTTCTGCAACTGGAAAACCAGTAATATGGAGGGAATAAGAATAGTCTTTCTGCTGTAGTCCTCAGAGCAGACTTCTCATAAGCATTAAGGCAATGTGATTCTTACCAGCTAGTGTTTTCTAACCAGTGTGAATCAGGAAGAAAGTGTAGCATTAATGGACTGCTTCAAAGGTATGTAGAGCGTATGTGAGCATTGTGCTTTTATCTTTCTGGAGTGGTGTATTTAGCATGCTCATAGTGCATTCTGTACCTGAAAAATAGTGCAGCATACATGAAAAATATGGCAGGCTGAAACACACACCTGAAAAAATGAAGTAGTCAAAGAGAGGAGGAAAAAGGAAGCTGGAGAAATTTCCATGTTCTTGTGGGAAATAAGAGGCAACATTAAAAATCAGGAACAAGAATTATGTGATAATTGAGAGAAGACTGTTTGACATGAGCATGCTGTGTAAAGATGGAAAGCACAGCAAGTGAAAAGGAATGCCAAGAGTGTAACACCAACTTTAATACAAATTGTGAAACTCTGTGTACCTTTGGGTGCTTACATAGATGTCTACAGCACAAAAGGATTGAACTGTGTAAGTCAGTCTTAAAAACTGAATATTATTCTTTCCCGTGGAAACAAGTATTTGTATAAAAAAGGAAGACCTTAAAACTCATTGGGGCCTTTTGTGGGGTGTTGAAGTGCTGATCTAATTAGATCCAAAGTATGGATCCTGTTTTTCATGAAATGAGACTACTCAGTCTTACTGCTTTTTTCAGAATCTTGAATAAGCATGATGTGTGTTTATGAAACACGAGTATTTTCCGTGTAAGTATAAAAAGTGTGTGAACATCATCTGTGCACTGAAGTCTGAAGTAGTTACTACATGAAGGTATTTTGTGGGCCTTCATAAATAAATCCAAAGGCACTGGTTTTTCTCTACTGCAGACTCAACACAAGTTTGCAAGAAACTCCACTGATTCTTTAAATTCGCTTTTAAGCTTTAAAATACCATTCATGAGTGCCTAGAAAACCTCTTACAGATTAAATCTGCTTTTTCTTTTTGAAAGGATTTTAAATGATGCCTTATTCTTTGTGCAGTTAAACCTGAGGCACTTCCGACGAGGAAGGAGGAGGTCGGGTGCTGTTGTAGCACATACTGGATATGCTCTGCATCAACAAGATCCTCACGAAGCTCACAGGAACATTCCTCCTCATGCAAATGCCCTTTGCCACTACCATATTGCTGCCAGTATCAATCCAGCCACAGGTAAGAAATGTAATCCTTGCTATGAAGTGAACTCCAGTTGCTGTTAGATTTGTGTTCTCTCTGGAAACTTAGCAGATGTATTTGTTAAGTATTTATATGATCATACAAAATTGCTGGTATGTGGGTTTCATTTTTGCATGAAAGAACTTTCTACAGTAATGAAATTATTTGATTAAATTTCCACTGCAGTAATCCTGTCTTATGTTTTTCATCTTTTAAGTGAGATTGATAGTGTCTAAAATGGAGAAAGCTAAGTATTTGTAAATGGAGTTAAAATTTACTGTGAATTGTGTATGGTACTGGGAACACAGTGATAAAATAAAAAATGTCTGAGTTTCTTAAACTAAGCACCTGACACTTAAATGTTGAAATAACCACACATTCATGTACTTCTGTCTCTGAACCAAACAAAACATGCCTTCACCCTGTATTCCATAAACTTTGATATTGCCTTGCATTGGAACATGTTGATAGAGGTTTAGGAAACTCCCTTATAGCTGCTGGTACTTCTGTCTTTATTGTCTTTGTGTATGCTGAAAATGAAGCGTATGTCTGCTCATTGAAAAACTGACTAGAAATGCAATATGGAATGGCCTTTCATTAAGGTTCTGATGTGGTTTTCTGTGTCTAGACTTAATGAACAAACATAATATGTAATACTTTTCTTAAACTAGTTAAGCTCTGTTTTATTGTATTGTTTTTCTGTTCCTACTTAACCTTGTTTGAAAGGCCAATTTTCAGCTAAGGGCATTTATGATTAGTTCATGTTTCTAGCTATACAGTCTGGTATGATTGGAAGGAACAAGTGATTTCCATTAACACTGCTGTGCTAAACAAAGCTCTAAATGCTTTTTCCTTGATTATTCTTCAGCATTTTGAGTGGTAGTTCATTGGTTCATATTTTAACAGACAGGACTAGAATCACATCCAGTCTATCAGAAGGAAACTTCTTACAGTTTTGTGCTGTACCATCAGTGCTATCATATTTCTACAGGAAAAGTCTCCAGTCATTGCTTGTTATTACCCAATGTCACCCAGGAAAGTTGCTTGAAAGCTTCTTGGAGATTTGTTTATCTCCTCTTATCTTTTTTCCTCTTCAGATTGCACAGTGAGCTACCTAATCTTTTCATGTAGGAAGCACATAGTCTTTGACCATTTTTTTAAACTTACTTTTAAAGCATTTCTTATTTTTATAGAGAATAGCTAATGTTATCATTAACCATGGTTAGCCGTCAACCAAGCCCCAGGCAGTCGCTTGCTCACTCCCTGCAGGACTGGGGAGAGAATCAGAAGGATAGAAACCTCCTGGGGAAAACAAAAGCTGCACACATGACTAAAGAGACACAAGCAATGACTTCAGTGCTTCCTGTGGGCCGCGGGGATCTTCAGCCATCTCCAGGACTGCTGGGCCCTATCACACCTAATGGTCACTTGGGATAACAAACACCATCCCTTCAAACTTTCCCCTTCTTCCTTCCTCCTGCCACTTTAAGCACTGACCATGATGTCATGTGGTCTGGAGTATCCCTTTGGTCCATTTCAGTCACCTGTCCTGGCTGTGTGTTCTCCCAGTGTCCAGTGCAGCCCCAAGTTCTGGCCAGTGCAGCAGTACAAAAACCAGAAAAGGCCTTGGCTCTGTCCTGCCCAGCAACAACAAATACATGTCTATATTATCAACCCTGTGTTCAGCACAAATCCAAAACACAGCCCAGTACCAGATGCTATGAAGAAAGTTAAGTCTACCCCAGCCAAAACCAGCACAACTATGCACACTTTAACTTTGCTTTTGATAGACTTTGCAGTATAAATACGCCAAGCAGCAAACTTACAGAATGAGCATAAAAACAATTTTGAAAAAGATGACAAAAATTAGGTACTTAAAACTTGCCTTTGGCTTTTCTAATCTTAAATTATTTTTATGTTATCTGTATCAATCAATGTCTGTTTTAATATCATTTGGATCACTTGGTCTTGCAACTCAGTAGATTGGAAGTTAACAGGTTGTTCTTTATTGTAGAACCTCTGAAGTAACTTTAACATTTCAAATATTTTTAAATATTTGAAGAAATATGTGTTCTCCCTCACAGTCAAGTCTTTAAGTACCTCAGTCTAACCACATTCTTTAAATAGACCTTTTTGTTTACCCTTTTGAAATGAAATTTAATCCAAAAATCTAATTGTATTTCCTTTCATTTGATTTAAAGCAAATTAGTTTGTGATGTCTTGCTTTAAAATTTGTCGTAACTACAGCATTTTAAAATATCTGATAAAAACTAAAGCCAAAACAGCTTTATCATTCATTCACTTCACATTTTGAAGAATAATGCTTTCATATATACTTATATATAAGAATATATATAATAATAAATACAACATGTATGCAACAAAAATCCTTGCAACCTACTTTCATGCTATAATTTTTCTTTTTTAGTGTCCAGCCGGGATGGAATTCTGTGAAAGGAATAAGCAGTGGTTGCTAGGACAAAACTGTCTCTAGGCAATTGCAGAAAAAGTTACTGAATTCAAAGACTTAGAAGTTTTCTGGAAAGAGAGATTGTGATTGATGAAGCAGATAGAAATTCACTAAGAATAATGTTCAGAGCTGAACATCATTTAGAAGCTGGTAGTTTTAGATGGATATTGGAAAAAAGTGATTTCTTTAGTGACTTTGTTAAATACTCAAAAAACATGTAGATTTATAATCTAATCTGAAAAGTAATCTTTCTAGTTTGCCTTATTCATGTTTAGTGTAGCTTCGTCTTTCAAAGGGTGTCAGTAGAATTTTTTCCTTCAGGTTCTGTCACTTTCCAGATGTATAATGATACTTTTGAGGCTGGCATTGACCTGTGTAAGAAGGTAGACTGTATTTCTTAAATGAACTGTGCTACTTCTGCCCCCTTCTGCTGCTGCATCCCCTACCCACAACAAAGCTGCTAGTTGTCATGGTGCTGCTTTCTTTTACCTGTGGGCTGTCAATTACAATTTTCTTTGGCTAGATTGGACAATTAGTTATTCAAACCTATTGCTGATTTTGATAAAACAACAAATTTTGGGTGAAAAGTATTTTGTCTCCCAGGATGTGGAATTTAAGTAATTCTGCATAAATAGGGAGCAGAAGGAGATGAGACTATACATGGAGACTTCCAGGTGGGAATTACATGCATTTTGAGATTTTAACATGTTGCTGTATCATGCATTTGAGGACATTGCAGTAAATCACCTATTTGCTTTTTAGCTTTGATTAATTTAGATTATGTTACTATGCAGCAGTCTGATCCTTGCTTCTGTCACATACTTCATGATTACTACTTTATTTTTCACAGCAACATGGAACACCAAATGCCATCAAACAGCCATATGAATTAACAGAATGTATCAGAACCAGAACTCCTGGGGTGTTGTGATGGTGTTACAGAGGGCATTGTCTGATCTCTGTACTAATTTTGCTAGCCTGTCATCTTTGTGCTAGCAAAATTTGTACGCCCGTCATCTTTGGTTACAGTGTACATCTAATGCTGCATCCATTGTGGACTAAATGTTGGAAAATTATGCTTATATTATTTGGTCCATACTGAGCCGTAGTAGCAAAAACAAGTAAATTAATTGAGATGCACAGTATTACATCAACATTGCAGGACCCTACTGTTATCCTAATGTAACCATACCAAAGAACCTCTGTGTGGAAGAAGTCTCAAAGCAGATGGTGTTGGTGCAGGGAATGACAAGTGGCAGTATACTTGGATTTATTTTTTTCGTTGTGGAATTTCTGCTTAAAAACCATTTCTCTAAAATTATTTCTTGACCTAACTTACTTCTCAAAAACATCAATCAGTGTCTTTTTCTGGTAGATATTCCTCTACTGCCTTCTATCACATCTCTAAGTCTTGGTGAAAATGAAGAAAAAAGTGGACCTTTTATTGTACACTGGCTAAACAACAAAGAACTTCATTTTACCTTATCTATGGAAGTGTTTTTGCAACAGCTTAAAAGGAGTTTTGAACATCATTCTCCTGAGACTAATACTGAGGATTCTAATCAAATGGATGGCAGATCAGAAGAAGGTAAAAGTCATACAGACATATGTCATATAGAGAAATGGCTTTAAGTTTATAAAGTAATTTGTAATGTTCCCCCGGGGGAAAGTGAGAGATTGGCAACTTGATGTGCAAGGATACAGACAGATTACAGTGGCATTTCAATGCATTTTTTTCTCTTACACTGAAAGTATCTAAGTAACTTTAAAAAATGTATCTGGAAGTTCTGATTTCTCTTTTCATAGTTCTAGAAATTTTGAGTTATATATGCTGAAAACTGTATTATTTAATTAGCCTTGACTGGAGGCCTTCACATGAAAATGTTACTTCAATATTAAGGAAGCAGGAGCAACTTTAGAATTAATTTTTTAAATTTAGATATTCACGTACAGCTGATTTAAATAGCTTTATTCTATAACATAGTACAGTCAATTAATTTGCATATATTCATCCTGGATATTATTATCTTTTGTTCTGTTTATGCATGCAAAACGTTGTATAAAATAGGGAGAAAGAAAAATGCTCCAAATTAGGGTGCAGCATAACCTATTTTGATTTGTTAGACAATGAGCTCTGTTAGAGGATTTATGGTTGTAATCTTCATCCTTTTAAATTAGTTCTCATATGGGTAGCTTATAAAAGGCCTGAAATTAGCTCCAGTGCCTGAATAGCACTGCTTGCTGTACTTCTGGTTTTGAATAATATATATATATATATATATATATACATATATATACCTATGTATATGTGTGTGTGTGTATTCTAGAAGCTGATGAAAATGGAGATGAACAAAAAGGAAACCAAGAGAAGAAGGAACTGGGTGATGAGAAAGCTGCTCCATATTCAACCCTTGTTCCTTTATCTTCTGCTATTTTTGATCATGAAATTGAAGTTCTCCTTTCTGAATGGAGTAAAAATGCTGACATGCTCTTCAGTATACATCCTATGGATGGCTCCCTGCTGGTGTGGCATGTGGACTGGCTGGATGAATACCAGCCTGGCATGTTTCGCCAGGTGCAGGTACTTTATTCCTCCTGCATTTTGTATTGGTGTTCAGTGAGAAGTATGATGGGAACTCTAATATTTAGTCTTTTTTTCTTAAAATTGCAGGTGTCATTTGTCTCAAGAATTCCTGTTGCATTTCCAACAGGTGACGCAAACTCTCTTTGCAGAAGTATAGTGATGTATGCTTGTACCAAAAATGTTGACTTAGCTATTCAACAAGGCAAACAAAAGCCTCCTGGCCTTACACGATCTTCATCTATGCTTATCTCTTCTGGACACAGTAAATCAACCAACAGCTTAAAACTAAGTATCTTCACACCTAATGTTATGATGATTTCCAAACATGCAGATGGGTCACTGAACCAGTGGCTAGTGAGTTTTGCTGAAGAATCTGCTTTTTCAACTGTACTCAGTATTTCACACAAATCCCGATACTGTGGTCACCGTTTTCATCTTAACGACTTGGCTTGCCACTCAGTGTTACCACTGCTGCTTACAACCTCACATCACAATGCTCCAATTTCACCAGATGTTGAGAAAGCCGTACAGGAAAATGAGTCTTTTAAGTCTCAGGAGTCACCAGTAAGGCCTCAGAGTAGAGGCAATGCAAATGTGACATCCCAGGATCCCAACGCTGTTTACAGTGAACTTATTCTATGGAGAGTAGATCCTGTTGGGCCTTTGTCCTTTTCTGGTGGAGTTTCTGAACTTGCTCGGATCAATTCTCTTCATGTTTCAGCTTTTTCTAATGTTGCATGGCTGCCCACACTTATACCCAGCTATTGTCTTGGTGAGTTTCATTTTCTGATTTGTGAAGTATTCTAGAATAAAATTAATATAACCTAATAATGCACTTTAATAGATAATGCAGATATACTTGAATGTACTCAAAAAAATTTTAAGCATGGGTCCTTTATTTCGCAAATTTTCAAGCTGTTGATACTTGGGAATTCTTTGTTCCTGTGTAAAAAGTTTCTATGTTCTGCTGCTTTATTTTATGTATTTGATATTTTAGGAGCTTATGCAGTAAAGTTCTTAGATACTAGTGCATACTTCAGCATGCTGAAAATTTAAAAGCTGAGGGAGATTTAGCTCTAGTTTGCAAATGGAATTCTTATTTCCTTTCATGTACTTTGATTTGGCTGCTAAGCACAGCTTTAAACCTTGTAATTGTTGCTTGTGAATAGAAGTTAAGAGGACTTTTTTTATGCTGTATAGTTTTTTGTCATAACTTCGAAAATGCCTATTGTCAAAAAATTAATAATGAAGCCATATGGTGTTTGAATATTTGAGCACTTTCTTTCTGCTTTTCAGGTGCATACTGTAATTCTCCAAGTGCCTGCTTTGTGGCTAGTGATGGACAGCATTTAAGATTATACCAAGCTGTAATAGATGCCAAGAAACTTCTCAGTGAGCTCTCCAACCCAGAAATTTCTGTAAGTGAAAAGCCATCTCAAGTTTTTTGCATGGTACAACTTCATTCAGTTGCACTAGGCTCAGACCTCGTGACTGACTAAGCTGGTTATTGAGGATTTCACAGATTATTCTGTTTGTAAAAACAGATTAGGTAAAGCTTTTTAGCTGTACTGTATTTCATTTAATCTCAAACTCTGCATATTGAGGCAGGCCAAGGTTTGATTGGGAAATATCTGTGAAGTGCTTACACCACAAGGAATAGTAACTGTGTGGGTGCATTGCCATCCTGAGAAAAAGCTGAGACAACTGTACAGCTTTTGGGGAAAGAACAGTAAATTGCTAGATGTGGGGCTTTCCAGATATTCTTGTCACCTTTCAGCCATCAAAACTAAACAAAGCAGGGATGTTACCTGTGTTCTTTACTGAATCACAACTAGTATATATTTTGTGCTTTAGTTAACATTTGCGTAGTGATGTTGCACCTGTCTAGCAGGTTTTGCCACAGAAATGCATAGGAGTTAACAAGACCACCCTCCTGATTATTTTCAAACAGAAATATGTTGGTGAAGTTTTTAACATCATAAGTCAACAATCTACAGCTCGCCCAGGATGTATCATTGAACTGGATGCCATCACAGAGCTTGTAAGATCTTCTGCTATACTCATTTTGTGTCATAATTAGCTTTCTAAAAAGCCTTAATAATAGAGGCAATACCTGCAGCTCTCCATTAGGTAAATTTGGGGTAAATTAGACTGTTTTTGACATATTCTTGTACTTTTTTTCAACAGTACCTGTAAATGGAAAGAATGTGAGTAATGAAAGTGCATTTTCATGAGGAGTCTTCTGTTGATCTGTTTAATTTACCTGTTATATATAAAACCTGTGTTGGAGAGAAATCTTGAAAAGTATATACCAGGATGTTCACTTCTTGTGTATTTTTACTACCTTAGCATGGCCGGAAAACACAGTTATTCCATGTTTTTCAAGAAGAATTTATTTTAAATAACCAGGAGAAGGAAATGCCTTCAAAGAAGAACAGTTTGTCAGACTCTGGTAAAGAATTTTTTTTTTTCATAGACCATTGAAAACAGTGTTTTATTTTTCATTCCATAGAAAATATAAAAAACTTGTTTAATGGCTTGTATCATTTTAATGTCAAATACCTTAATTTGAGATCTTCAGAAGAATGAAACGAATGAAACTCCTGGATGTTTCACTTCCTTTGAGTTGTGTGCAACCAAATTTTAGATCAAGTAAATCACAATTTTAGATCAAGTTTAAATCACAAGATACCCTTTGTGTCCTGTGTTTAGCAGTCCCTTAACATGAATGGGGAAAGGGTATTAAATATGCCTGTACTTAGAGGGTATGACATAGACAAAACTTACTGTATCCTGTCATGGTGGATCCTGTTCTTTTACATCAGCAAAATATTGCTCCAGGCCGTGCATGGTACAACAATTGGCAAGCCAAACAGTTCCTCCTCACTATAATACTGTGAGTGGTGTGTGGCTTTCTAGATCCTTGGACAGATCTGAACTGCTCTGGAAAAAATTATTTGTTTTCCTTGGTGGAGTGCCTCGGTTATTTGTATATATAGGCATCCCGTTGTTCTGTTCCAATGAAATGTTGTGCGGGGAAAAAGGGGTCAGAGTAAAGTTTGTGATACCAGGTTATCTGCAGTACTAGATGGGAGTCCTGAATGAAAGGAAGCAGAATTGTGGAAAAGTGTCAAAGGAACCTAGGGAAATATTAAATGAACTGGATATACGTAGTGATTATTTGGGCTTGGAACTGGCTGTTTTTGCCTGAGGAAGAGATTTGGAGTAGTGGAGATAATCCTAGCCCTCATTGGAGTTAAAAAAAATGTAATTGAGATGTTGAAAATAAGAAATAAAATAGAGATCATAAAAAGTGGTACTCTACAGCATAATTGTACGTTTCCATCCTGAGTATGATACACAGAAATAATTTTAGAACAAGTAGGGAAATATTTGATCTTAGGCAACTGTATACATCTGTATGTGTTCTGAAAATCTGCAATAGATTGCTGCATGCCGTCCATGTATGGAATGGGGCTAAATGGAACCTTTGAAAAACTGTTAAATTAGAACTGTATCATTTGCATGCATTCTAATTTGAAGTTATTTTCTAGTACTTTCTTATTTCCTGTTTAATAATGCATGAAGGTAGTTACCTCATATTTTAAAAAGAACAAAATCACTTATGTTTTTCTATGTTAAAAGCACAGGGCAAATACAGCTTATTCTTGGTAATGTTTTATGTATACACACACACGTAAAGGGTCAGCAGAAAAGAGTCCCTAAATTAACTATTCCTTCTTGGTCCTAATGGGTTGACTTTTATATGAAGGGAAGCAAATACCTGGGTGAACTCTCCAGAAATGGGCACCTATTGATAGTACAACTTATATCTTCTTTTTGTGTAAAACTAGGGCAAGTAAATTCTAAGGAAGAAGCATTGTATCTCTTTCTTTCTTCTAGGCTATACTGTACTGATAATACATTCTGGGATTTAACTTTAAACATAGCGAAGTCAGGCAAATGTGTTGTCATCTCAGAAAGAAAACACTGGCAGTTCTCACATGAGTGTACCTGTAATTGTAGTGTTTGTTGGTTGTGGTACTGAGAAGGCTAATGTAAGAGTTAGATACAGTTAGACCATTGCATTTCAGTATTAGTTCATGTTGGCTTAATCTGATTATTTGCTAGCCAGCAAAATTTAGTTTTGCTTTCAGGTGAATAGTCCCTAAGATCTTCCTGTTCTCAATTTCACCAGGAAACCAGCAGAATGGATTCTCTGAAAAATTCTACTTAATAGTGATAGAATATACACAAAACCATTCATTACTGCATATGTGGCATTTACATTTGAAGGCAGTTCCTGTCTCAATAGGTAAGCCTTCTTTCTTGCAGTTTTCTTTTTTAAAAAGCCTCTGTCTAGTGAGTATCTGCTGTTTGGTGCAATCTAAAATGTTTCATCTTTTTGAAAAGATTCTACATTTGATTACACGATTTATCACAACCATTCTTTCTTGATTACCTCATCTTCTGATTGCTGAAACTCTTCAGTTCAGCCTGAGTCTTGAATTCAGTATTTTTTGTGCATTCTAAGGCCAGATATGCTTAACTGGCTTTAATACTGTCTAACAGTTAAGATGTTTTGCTTTTTGGAAGTTTTAGTTCGCAATTTTGGAGTTGATGCATACATTTTAAATAGGACCGTAGTCTGAAGCACCTAAGCATCAGTGATGCCATTACAATCCTAAATAATTTTGATGTTCTGTAATCTGCTGGTTCTCTTTCAAATTACCAAACTATCTCTAAAAGTCTTAGGTTTTAAAGAAGGGTAAGATACACTTCGGTAGTTTTTTGTTGACATTCAAAGATTTTAAGAAACATAAATCTGATACTATTTCCCAGAGGAATCAGTTATAATCCATGTTTCTGTCATTTAAACTAAATTAGCATTTCTTATTGTTGCTTTCTAATAAGAGAAAAGGTGTTACTGCAATTAGTTTATAAGTTAATGAGAATAAAAAAGATCTGAATTTTCTGATGTACTTATGTGATGAAGAAATTACTGAGAAAGCTCTGCAGCAAATCTGTTGGAAATTTTCGTGTTCCATTTTCAGCAGTTTTATACTTCAGGTCTTGAGTTTTATTAAAAAAGGGAAGCATTCATATCACATTCTCTGAGAGCCTATGTTTTAAGGAATAAAATACAGCTGTTATTAAAACTTTTCTCAAAAATAACTTTCACCAGTTTGTAAGGTAAGACATGAAGGTCTTAATTTAATTTTCCCTAGCTGCAGGTATTCTATGCTTACTGAAACCTTATTTTTAGTGGATAACGACGTACATATTTCTTTTCAGTTTTTTAGTCTATTTAGTCTATTTAGTCATGCTTTGATTGTTTTATAATCTCTCAAAAGCTCTAGAATCTCCGAAGTATTTAATGTGAGATGTCCTGGTGTTTCTCTTTAAATCTGAATATAAGAACACATTTCATTAGAATGAATGTAAAATTTTAAGTCAGGTTTTTCTGTCTGTTCTGGAACTATTAAAGTGAATAAAATAACTTCTTACATTAAAATAAATCATTGATCTTTTAAAGTTAACAATGCATACCCTTTTTTAGATGAAAAGATAGGTTCAAATCCATCTGAAGAAACAACACAAGCGGAAGAATCATATTCTTCACCGGATCCAGAGAAGATCCAATCGCCTTTCACTCAAAAGTATCAGGCCTGTAGAGCAAACCTTCAGAGCACCAGCTGGCTTACTCTGTCTTCCAAAATGGTGTATAGTCAAGAGTTGAGTATGCCAGAAGGAGTAGAAATAATAAGTGTAAAGCCATCAGCAGGTTTGTCGTCTTTTTAAAAAATACTTTAATAGGGAATCACTGCCTTTCTGACTTTGGTTTTAAAATAGAAACAAAGTAATAGCGAGTTTTGGATTTGTTAGAATTGAGTATGTGTAGGTGAATCCAAAAGGTTTGCTAAAATATACTTCCTGTCACTTAATATCTCAATCCTGGAACTAACACTAAAATAAAGCTCTTACTTAGTAGAATAATTGAAACACAAATTCTGTTATGCAGTCATTTATAACATTTTTTGTATGATCTGTACTTAAATGTTAAGGTTTTCCTCAGCAGTCTTTCTAAAATACAGTTTTAGATTTTTCAGTGAAGAAATATTTGTTTGACAGAATATATATTAATATTCATGTTTAAATAATATTATTTGACTCCTCTTTAGGGCACAATGCAATCAAAGGGTAAAACAGTTGCATGGTATTTTTGATGTATTGTCTTTGTGAGGCCCTGTGCATGGCCTCTTTGTGAGGAAGCAGTGATACTTTTTTTAACTTGGAGTAATAGAATGGTGGCTGAATGAAAATGTTGCTAATTTTGCTTTTTAGTATGTTCTCCAGTAAGAGTGTATTTTTTTTCATTTTAGGACATCTCAGTTCTTCTTCCATATATCCTGTTTGTCGTGCACCTTATCTGCTGGCTACTTCTTGCTCTGATGGAAAAGTTCGATTCTGGAGATGCAGGGTTGTCACTGAATCATCAGCTTCTTCCATGCCACAATATAGCACAGACAGTGACATTAAATATGTATGGGAAGAATGGCCATTACTGATTGAGGATGGACTTCCTAGTAGTAGTGCTATTAATGTTCCAGGGAGGCCAACTGATGTCAGCTGTGCACACACAAACAGATTAGCAGTAGCGTACAAGCAGGCAGCATCTAGAAATGGCCATCTTTCTCAAGATTTTGTGATGCACGTTAGTATTTTTGAGTGTGAATCTACAGGGGGTTCTTCTTGGATTTTAGAACAGACACTTAATTTAGATGAGCTAGGCACCATGTTGGACTCTGGTGTTAATGTTGATAGCGATTTAGTGGCAGATAACCAACAAGATACTTCTCTGTCTCATGGTGGGAGTACTACACCCAACACTAAGCACTTGGTACACTTGGATTGGATGTCTAGGGAAGATGGTTCACATATTCTGACAGTGGGAATTGGATCAAAACTTTATATGTTTGGTCAGATGTCTGGGAAGAGGCAAGAACAAAATGGTAATGAGATTGTAGCAATCTCCCACAGTGGCAGTCCTAAGGCTGCAACCCTTTCTGGGTTTGTTTTACTCCGTTGTGTTGACTTGGTTTCCTCTGTGGAGGGGTCACCTCCTTTTCCTGTATCCTTGTCTTGGGTGCGTGATGGCATTCTGGTAGTTGGAATGGATTGTGAAATGCATGTTTATTCCCAGTGGCAATCTCCTTCTAAGCAGGAGCTAGTTAGTACAGATTCCTACAGTGGAAGTATGCCGTGCCTAACTAGCTTAATGAAACAAAGTCAGTCAGCTGCCTCAGGTCTGCACCCACCAAAGAGAACTTTGACCAGATCTATGACCAGCCTTGCACAGAAACTTAGTGGGAAAAGATCTGCCTCTGATCTGTCTATGGAAATAGAAGATTCTGGTCTGTTTGAAGCAGCTCATACATTATCTCCAACTTTACCTCAGTACCATCCATATCAACTGTTGGAACTCATGGATCTTGGTAAAGTGCGCAGAGCAAAAGCCATTCTGTCCCACTTGGTGAAGTGCATTGCTGGAGAAGTTGTTGCTGTAAATGAGTCTGAGCCTAATCATGACAGGAGGCTCAGATCTCTGACTATCAGTGCTAGTGGAAGTACTGCAAGAGATCCCAAAATGTTCAGCAAAACAGAGACTACAGACTATATAGAAATAGACTCTGTTCCACCATTGCCTCTGTATGCTCTGCTTGCTGCGGATGATGATTCATCTTATTCCTGTTCAGAGAAGTCCAATAATCAGAATAGTCAGAATAAAAAGGATATGCCCAGTGACAGTTATGAACATCTCTTCCAAAATACTGTTTTAAGTACAGATGACCTTGTCACATTTGAAGCAGATGAAGACAGTTCAAAAGTCATTGATCTTTCTCAATACAGCCCAACTTACTTTGGACCAGAACATGCTCAAGTTCTTTCTCGTCACTTGCTTCATTCAAGCTTGCCAGGTCTGACTAGGATGGAGCAAATGTCATTGATGGCCTTGGCAGATACAATTGCTACTACCAGTACTGACATTGGAGAAAGCAGGGACAGAAGTCAGGGTAAGCTGTCTCTTCCAAGTTAAATGTACTACTGAGCTTCACAGCCTTTTCAGGGATTTTTTTCCTATTTCGGAATATTTCTGTAGCTTGTGAGATGATGATGATGCACCTTCATTTCATAGTATAATCGTTTTGAGACCTATTGCTTTGACAAAATTAAAATTTTCTTTTGCCACCTGGTAATGCCACTGTGAATCCAGGAGTGCACATACTATAATTATTTTTAATTCACTTTTGAAGAGAAGGAATGATAAATACTTGTTGTACTGTGTAGAGAAATTGAGAAAGAATTTGGTTTGGTTTTTTTAATATATAACACTTTTTCTGTCTCTTGCATTAAACAGAACAAATAACTTCAGAAGTTTTTATATTTGAAATTATCTTCTTTCTGTTTTTTTGAAGGGAAGAATTATGGACTAAGCTATCATTTACGAATTCAAAGTATTAGTAGTCACAAAATTATATTCCTTCTATTAAGACCCACAATACTTACTTGGATTAATTGCTGTAAAATGTGTGTAAAAATATTTATTTCCAGGTGGAGAAACTCTTGATGAGTGTGGTTTAAAATTTTTATTGGCTGTCCGGCGTCACACCTTTCTGACAACTGCGCTTCCTCCTGTGCATCGAGCCCAGCTGCTTCACCAAGGTAACTGATGTGTTTTCTTAGATGAGTTGAGTTTTAGTCATGTAGCTGCACCTGTGAATGGTGTGCTGTTGATGTGCCTCTGCAGAACAAGTAATTTAATTCATTGGGGTTTTTCAAGAAAATATTGTCCAGCATGAATGAGTGCTAGAGCAGAAAATGTCTTGTTTTGGTTGTGGTAAAGGTCTCGGAACTGATTTTTTTCAAACAAGTTTTTAGTTGGTGGAGGAGAATTTCTGTTTCCCCACATTAAATACCCCAAATTCTCCAAACGAAATTCTACTACCATTTTGTTCCAATAACCTTCTACAGGAATAATGTAGTAGACAATTGTACCTGTTTATGTAGGCGTTTGGTACATATTTGGAAAAAAAAAATTACTACTCAGACTTTAAATATTTCTATATACTTACTGTAATTATACAATCAACTATATAATATAGAGAATTTTTTTTGTATAATTGAACTAGCTCCATCCTGATACTGCATATGACAGAATAAGATGGATTTGATTAGTCATAATCAGATGTAAAGGACTGGCTATGATTACTCCTATCATGACAGTTGTGATAGAATTTTCAATCACATGGCTTGTCACCCCTCAGCTGAATCAGAGGCTGGAATTTCCCAGGACTGCCACAGCAGAGTATTGCAGAGTTAACTTCCTGGTGGAGTAATTTTAGCTGAGATACTTCTGCTAGTCGTGAGCTCAGTAATTGGTGAGAGTGGGAAGTGCCTCCGGGGCACATGCAGAAATGCCTTTCTACAAAGAAGCACCTGACCCTCACTAGAGTTGCAATTATCCCTAGCCAGCTATGTTGTTGTTTAGTAATTGCTTTCTTCCTCGTGAGATTTTTTATTTCAAGTTTTCTTTTGTATCTCTGTCTCCAAAGGTGTTTTTGTTCTGATTATCTGAAACTTGTGCATTTTCTAATCCAAGTCAAAATAGTGAACCTATCTTTCAAAATTTTGAAAAATTTAATCAGTACGCTGCACTTTGTATCATGGCTAATCTTAGTGCCACTTACTATCCATGTGTTTTAGCTTCATAGAGAAACTCTGTTTGTTGCAAAGTTACCTAAGGAGTTTGCAGATGAAAAATTGTTTCCAGTTGTATCACTTTTCTGTAATATTTGAAATGCAGTCCTTACAAATATTTTTAAATTTCTGTTGTGTCACCAGCAATGCACTTAAAAATTCAAAACAAGCAGTTTGACCTTTTTCCCTTCTTCCTTTCCCGTCCCTTTATCTTCAGATTCTGGATTATTTTATTAATGAATATTTTCTGAATTTTCTTTTTTTCTTTTTTTTTTTCTTTCTTTTTTTTTTTTTCTTGAATGTTCATTGTACAGGCTTATCTACTAGTCACTTTGCCTGGGCATTCCATTCCGTAGCAGAGGAAGAGCTCCTGAGTATGCTCCCTGCAGTGCAGAAGGGAGATCCGACATGGTCTGAGCTCAGAGCTATGGGTGTAGGATGGTGGGTTCGAAACATCCACAGCCTGCGGAAGTGCATAGAAAAGGTAAACGTAGCATTCTAAAAAAACCCAACAGGATCTTTCCAAACAGCTGTTCTCCAGTGTTTAAATCTTCTATTTATGTAGTTTTAAGTTTTTAGATAATAAGGTTTTTCTGAGTGTTTCATGCTGTGTTTTTTTGTATCTGTACTTCTCTGTATGAATATGAACTTCTGTATTTAACTAATTTTTTTTAGTACTTTGGACTTCAAATTTTATTGTGAAGTACATTTTTTGCTCTTAGATACTTCATCTTAAAGGTACTGTTGTACAGTGCTTATTGTAGATGCTCAAGGTACAGATGGAATGTATAGTTGTTTTTTATAGCAAAATTGAGAAACAATTTGTGGGAAAAGGTTCTTCTTAGAAACCTGTCGGATGTGGGAACAACTTAGATATTATATGTACATCTGTCTTGCAAATTGATTATATACATGATAAAACAAACATATTATTTTGTGTCGGCTTGGTGATTTTTTTCTTTGCTTGAGGGTTTTGTTGAGTTTTTTATATTACATATTTTAATAATCACAGATGTGGCTATAAGACTAACCTTATTGTCACTTGTTTTAAGCTCTTAGAGAAGCTAAGTGTGTTGAGCTAGAAAATTATATGCACAAGATACTTAGACTACGAAGCACAAAGTGGTAAAATGCATGTCTCTACTTTTACTTTTAAATCTACAATAATAATAATAATCACTTTATGGAACTTAACTGCTTTGCATTAAAAAAATTCCAGGTATTCTGGGCCTGAGTTTAAAATTATCTTGCATGGAACTTGCTGTCCCTTAGCGTTTTTCCTTTCCACCTTCCAGAAGCAATCAATGGTACCAGCCTGTTTTTCAAGACTCCATCTGTCCTATTATTAACAGAGCACCTAGTAAATTAATTTTACTACGATTTTAGAAACTGATTTCTGATATAGGGATTCCCATTTGATCTGCAAAAAGGCTTCTAGAACTGGAAGTGCAGCATGGGTTAAGTGATATCAAACAGGTTGTTGTATCTTCACGTTCTTACATTGGACTCATAATGACAAGGAGGGGTCCTGTATTAAAGAGACTTCAGAGCACTCTGGGGTATGAGATGCCAGAAGCACCAAGAATCTCATTTAAGATTAATTTAAATTGTGGGGTTTTTTTACTTTCGAATTGTCTTCTCAGGTTGCTAAAGCAGCTTTCCAGAGAAACAATGATCCACTTGATGCTGCCATTTTTTACCTTGCAATGAAGAAGAAGGCTGTTATCTGGGGACTATACAGGTATTCAAGCTCTTACATGGAATTTCACACTGTCTGGTATAATTATGGGGGGAAAAGTTGAATGTGATGGTAATCCAAAGGAAGCACAAATATTATCAGTGAAAGCTGAGGTTTGATTTCTAAACTAGTCATTACATTGAATGAGTAGTTTCTAAACTTCTTGTATTTACTGAAGCAATTCAGTTGCTGTTTCTGAAGGTAAGTGCTGCAAGTTTTAGTCTCAAATCTCCTGTAATTTAAATTACTACTTAGTTGTGGCTTACTTCTGAGGAATAGCAGTGTAGTGTGTGAAATGTCATGATTATCTTTCACGTAAGTGTTTGTTGTTAAAAATGTTACCTTCAGATCAGGGGACTGACTCATGTCTTCCTAACTGATGTTTCATAATACAGCATTTGGTGTTGCAAACCTTCTGAAAACTAATTTTCATTGTCACTTAAGAGCACACCTTAAGAAAAAAAGAGGTTTTCTGTATCAGGTTATTGAAAATACTATTAGGTTTTGTATTTATTGAAGTTTCTGATATTTTTAAATAAGTAGCCTTCTCAACTCCCAGTGTGGTGAGGGACTCTGCATTTCCTAATGTGAAGATCTGTTTAAAATTATACTGACATCTGCGGAAATTAAGAACTATAGTGCAACTAATAAAGGTAAAATGTTTTTATCCATTATGTTTGATATGCAGGTCTCAAAAAGATACTAAAATGACACAGTTTTTTGGAAACAACTTTACTGAGGACAGATGGCGTAAAGCAGCCTTAAAGAATGCTTTTTCTTTGCTTGGGAAACAGCGATTTGAACATTCTGCAGCATTTTTCTTGTTGGCAGGACACTTAAAAGATGCAGTGGAGGTAATAAAATTTTTAATGTTTAAGAATGTTACATTGTTCCAAATGTACAAATACTTTGAATGCAGTTTATATTTTGCATTAGTATGATCCCTGAAGCTTCTTACGCTTTCAGTTTTTGCTCTTCTTTCCCACCCCAAATTAATGATAAATACAAAACCTTCATCTTTACATTCCGATTCCTTTTTAGCTGTCATATTACTGATACTGAAAAGTGACATGGGTAATTTCTCTGCTCTAATACTCAGGACCCTACCTACAATTAGCTTCATTTCAGATTTTCTACCCAGTCCTATAGGAAGACAGCATAGTTTTTCATTAGGAAGTTCCAGATGTGGTGTTTTGGCAGAGATGTGGATTAGCTTCTAGAATTCCTTTACAAAAAACAAAGCAAATGCGAATTATTTCCTGGGTCTGTTTGAATTGCAAAATTGTGAGGAAGTTAATCTCTGTGGTAATGAAGGATTTTGTTCTGTAAAGCTTTGTAGCTAAAACAACCAGTATCCAGAGGTAACAGGTGGCATGTGCACATTGGTAATGATCTGTTGAAGCTGGTTGATTTCAAAGATCTGTTGTCATGCCGTACTTAAACTGAAGAAATGCAAATTCAGTCTTGCATGTGATACTTAGCTACACTTCTGCTTAATTCCTGCTCACTTTTTATAGAGTTGGTAGACCTACTTACTTTAATCTGAGCAAATTTATGTCACTTCCTGCCCTGTAATCATTTTAAACTGAGGAGAAATTACAGAGTTTGATCATTTGAATATACTTATTTTTAATTAGGTCTGCCTTGAAAAACTGCATGACATCCAGTTGGCTCTTGTAATATCAAGACTTTATGAATCTGAGTTTGAAGTGTCTAGTACTTACAAATCTGTGCTACAGAAGAGAGTTTTGGGAAGTGTGTCTACTGGAAAAGAGAGCTCAGGAAACATACACTGTGACCCTTTCCTGCGAAGTATGGCATACTGGATTTTGGAAGATTATAGCAAGGCTCTTGACACTTTGATTAAACATTCTGTTGAAGATGAAGGAGGTAAGAATATAGATATTTGGCCTGTTGAGTTGATTTTAAATATTTGTTCGTTTAAGCCACAGTTTCTTGAAGTGTCATCTGAACAACACCGGCTACCACACAGTTTCTCACCATTGTTAGTAAATAGCTTGCTGTAGCAATGTATGTGGACTTTAATAACAAACATGGTGACTGTATTGTTGTTACCCTGTATTCCATGAATGCATACTTTGTCCTTTAAGCGTGTGACTGTCAAGATAGTGGAATGACTCTACAGTCATGCAGCTGTTTTTCCAGAAGCACTCTAAAGATGAAGACAAAAATTTACTTCTTAAATTAATTTGACTCCATCACAGCCTAAGACAAAATTTCTGATTGCCCACTTTACATAAAAGAGTCTGGAAGACGTGGTCTTTTGTAGCTTTTAGGCCTTGGTAACAGCTACTTGACTACAATAATAGACTACCAATAGAAAGATTTTGATACTTGAAATGGTACGAGGAGGCCTATGTGCTGCCTGAAACAGCATGTGAGTCTCCTAGAGCAATTCATTTCTATGTTCACTTGCTGGCTTTATAAGCCTTCTAAGAATTAATAGTATTATTTCCTAAAGGTAGTGTTTTCATTGAAGTTAAACGCTTCAAGTCCTAGGTAGTTAGCTGTTTTCAGTCCTGGTTACTGAGAGAAATTGGAAGGGAATAAAAAGAGGCTAAAATACTAGAATTAGGTAACTAATTCATGAAACTGGTTCTAGTAGAAGTTAAATGCTTCAGGATGATTTTGATCAAATGAGGAATATAGTGTTTGGTTTTTCTATCTTGACAATGGGATCTTGATCCCATCTTTCTGTGTAAAATAATTTTAAAGTGTTGGTAATTCTTCTGTGATCAGTTAATGGCTTGTTTGTGGTGTCTTGCCTTATTTTCTTACCTAGAATGTGCATTTTTATGTAGTTCTCTCTGTTAACTGTCACCAGTTGTGCTATAACTTCTGATAGAGGAGAGAGAAGGGGTTTATTTCAGCTGTTCTGAGACCTTTGAAAGCTGTCTGAATCATGCTATGCTGATTCTCATATCTCTTCAGGATTTTTTTTCTTGTGGACATGAAATGAATAGATGTTGTGTAATTCATTTATTTGTATGTAATACTGCTACCATTATGTATAAGCTTTATAGGTTTCCTAGTTTTATTGTAAGTTGCATTTCTTTTGAGATGAAGACAAAAAATACTGTTCCAATTTTTTAAAATAGACCTTAAGTAAAAGTAAGATATTGTCTTATTGTAATTTAGACGTGGAACATGGAGACTTCAGAAATCTAAAATTAACAGAAAAGTGGTCTTGTTTGACTTCAGTAAAACTGGCTTGACTACAAGAAAAAGAAATGGTAGCTGTTTTAATTTTAAAATACATGCCTGCTGCCCCACTCTGCTTGGTTTTAGTATGTTTGGCAATGTCCTTCCCACTGAGGTATTCATATGGTGAATGTATAAAGGAGGATGCAGTGAAGAAAACAGTAGAATGGATGTATGAAGTAGACAATAGGATTGATACTAAGACTTAAAAGCCTTCTGATGAACTTAGGACTTTGCAGATTGGTTATTTCATAGAGTGGTACATTTTCCTCATGCTGCCATATCTTTTCAGATGAAGGGGATGGCTCATCAAGTTGCAACCCTGCAGTGTTTAACTTCTATAACTACCTAAGAACACATCCCCTCTTGCTGAGACGTCATTTTGGCTCTTCTGATACATCTTCAACACACATCTGCCTAACAGTAGAAAATGGATTCGCTGACAAAATCAACCTAGGTGAAAGACGGCTATTTTTCACCACTGCATATGCTCATCTGAAAGCTGGTTGTCCTATGTTGGCCTTAGAAGTGTTATCAAAGATGCCCAAAGTTGTCAAGAGGTCAAAGTTATTCCATAAATCCCCTAGTTTAGTGGATAGTAGTAAAGATTTCT
Source organism: Pyrgilauda ruficollis (assembly GCF_017590135.1). Classification (NCBI taxonomy): domain Eukaryota; kingdom Metazoa; phylum Chordata; class Aves; order Passeriformes; family Passeridae; genus Pyrgilauda; species Pyrgilauda ruficollis. Next base: position 70,138 of record NW_024528155.1, read on the forward strand.
CACCATTATCTCCAGTTAAAGAGTTTGAAACAAAAGATCAAGCTTCCAGTATTGATTGGTCACAGCCAGTATTCAATGGTCTAGGTTCTTCTTCAGATTGTTCATCAGGAAAACATTCAAGTTCCACTCTGTCCTTTGACTGGAGCCAGCCAAGTGCTCTATTCCAAGATGAGCAATTGCAACTAGAGTCAGACAGTGATGAAAATGAGGAAAGTGAAGATTCTTCCCTGGTAATGAAACAGCTAAAACCTCTGAAGAAAACTGAAAAATTACATGAAACATGTTCTAGCTACACAGAATCTTTTAGTGTAGTTGATGACAAAGATATTCTAAGTCCATCAGAAGATATAATTTCAGCACAGCTGAAGTTTAGGGCATGCCTGAAGATCCTTACTGTGGAGCTTCGTACACTGTCCACTGGCTATGAAGTTGATGGTGGAAAGTTGCGGTATCAGCTTTACCAGTGGCTTGAGAGAGAAGTGGTAGCTCTTCAGAAGACCTGTGATTATGGTGTTGAAGCAGAAGAGATCCAGTCAGGAGTTAGAGGGATGCCAGAGGAAGCTACATTACATGAAAACACTGAAGATTTAGCTGACCAGGAAAAAACTATGCTCCAGAAAGAAGACTTTCAGAAAAGACGCCAATGGCTTCTGAAATACCAGTCTCTCCTCAGAATGTTCCTTAGTTACTGTATACTTCATGGCTCACACGGTGGAGGCTTGGCATCTGTCAGAATGGAATTAATTTTGCTCTTGCAGGAATCTCAGCAGGTATGTGGGGGGACTTAGGTTTTGTTTTCTCTGCTTCAGGTTTGTAGATTTATTTGAAAGTGTTTTGCAATGTTTTTGAAATTTTCCTTGTGTAGCATACACATTTTTTTAAATAAATCTAAATCTGTTTTTGACAGGGTTTTTTTGTACATTGCTTATTTTTTGTTGTTTTATAGAATCCTTTTCACTCTTTCAAAGGTTATTATGATCCCTTAAAGAATGTGTACTATTGCTTTACATATGTGTTTCTTACTTGATTTTAGGAGCAGCCAATACAGATACCTTACAGCCCTCCACCAGAGCAAAACTCCATACCTCTCCTATTTGCTTGCACAGCTAGTGCCAAAACAGTGGTGGCTAATCCATTGCTACATCTTGGCAATTTAACTCATGATATATTACATGCTATAATAAACCTTGATTCACCACCTCATCCAGATACTCAGAACAGCAAGGTATGTATTTTTTTACAGTTGTTTTGTTGTTGTTATCATCTAGTTTGCTGAAGTCACAAATTTTTCTTTCAGACAGCATGACAACTTTGTGCTGTGCCTATCTGTGACAAAGTAAAGCCATGAAACACAATCATTTTCTGTAGTACATACCTTGAGCTTAAAGAAATGTCCAGAGATCATCAGTCGTTGAGGTGTTGAGCATCTGGTTCAACAAGCTGTTGTAGATTGGCCTCTCTCAGAACTGGATATTTGTCCAAGAGGACGTTTTAATGGAAAACATGTTATACTAAAGCATCAGCATAATATTTGTCTTTATGACAGTATGTTCATTACTTCTTTTATGTTAATGGCAGATTCTGCATTTTATTCTTAGATATAAGTAAAATTAAATGTTTAAGTACAAAAACTGAGTGTCAGCAAACTTCAATAAACTCATACTGTTTTTTGTAAAACCGTATGTGTTTGTACAGTAGTTTTTAAAAATTATTTCTGTAAGATTTCTCCTGTATTTAACCTGTGACTGGAAATAAAACTTAGTCTTTCCTGAAGTTTTGTATTGTTAGGTCCCAGATCATATCTGCTTTTACTAAGGATTTCTAGAGAACACTGAAAAGATTGCTTAGTCCTAGTTAGCTTTGTTTTAGAGGGAACAAACAAATAAATACAATAAACTGGTTTTGGTTTAATGGAACTTTTTTCATTAACAGCTTCTCTAAATTTTTAACCTTAGTGTGTTTTGTGATACATTAAGAAAAAAGTGTCAGCTGTGTTAAAAGTACTGATCAGTATGATACTGTGTAAATTGAGTGTGTATCCAAGAGCTGCACTAGAATTTGTCAAAAACTAAGCTGCATTATAGTTTTCCTTGTGAAATCAATTCTTTGTATTCTGAGCCAGCAAACTGCCACTGTTTTAGTGTGTAGTTACGTAGGACTGTTGAATACAGGCTTAATATGCTGCTGTTTAATAATTGAAAACATTTCAGATGGAGCTGATCTGTGATTATGTGTTGGTGGGGTGAGTGAGTTTTCAGTCATCCTTTTTATAGGGTGTGAACTGATTTGTCTGATATGAATTCTGAAGCAAAAGGTGGCATTGTAAATGTATAAGGACTTAGACCTTTCATGACCAATGCTTTTTACACATCTGATACTAACCACAGCTCAGTTTGGGTGTAATGCATTCTGTAAAACTTTGTCTTTCAGATATATGTAATGTATACCTTAGCAGCATCGCTGTCTGCTTGCATCTACCAATGTCTCTGTGATGGCCACAGCTACAGGTAAAGTCTGTGAAAAGTGATTTTTAGACAACTGTCTCCTTGCAGTCATGGTAATGGATAGGGCACCAGAAGGCAGTGATCGCACTTGCCTACATCTAGAAAGTGCTATCACTTGAATAGTTGTAAATGTAACTTTTAAAAATAAATGTTATTTCCTGCTTCTCTGTTTCACAGCTCATTTCAAGCAAATCAGTTCACTGGGACAGTATACCAGACGGTCCTGTTAACTCAACGCCATTCTTTAAGAACAGCAAGCTTAGAAGAAACAGTGACTCCCAACACGTCACCTGCTCAGTGGCCAGGTATCTAGACTTGTTTCTTTCCTCTTAAGGAAAACTGAGTTATCTGGATCCACTGTAAGAGCATGTGGCTGTGACTTTCTAGTAGTGTTTCTAACAGCTGTGTTGAGTTCTTTGATTGAAATGTTGTGATTTTTTTTCTAAACATCTAAATTACTACTTCTGATTATTTACTAAGTCAAATTGGTTTATATTGCTTTCTTTAACTAAAAAATGTTAGTGCTGGATCTAGTAAAGAGAGAGCAGCAAAATAGGAGGTAGGAGGAAGTCATGTCCTGTGCTCTATTTATGCTCCCTGGAGCACCAGGATTCTACTTCTTGAGTCCTAAGGACTGGGAATGCTGTCTTTGTGCTCCAACTAAGAATTATTTTACCTCATGGACAACTTCTGAACTACCTTGAAAGTATTAAAAATGAGACATTTGTAATAAATCATGGCTTTCTGTAGCTGTAAAATTAATGCCAGATTTCAGGTAATACTTAGACTGTGCTGACATCTATGCTGGTTAAACTATACTAGGGAACTACATTAGAGGGAGTGTTACCAATGTAATACATCTAGGTATAGGCTTCAGTTTACAGCACTAACTTTAATGTAAGCATAGCCAGGAAATGTGTATTACTTCTTCTGAGAATTGTTTCTTAAATCAGACAATTTCTTTTTAAAAATCTTCATGGAGAACCTGAAGCAGCCTTTGTATTTCATGCCATGCCATTTTTTCTTTTCTGCTGAGCATAGCTTGTCATCTGTTTTCTTGTTGTTTAGTTAATCGCAGGGTTAAATTTCTGATGAGTTGTGCAAGGAATTGTTAGCAATTGCTCTTATGAATAACATCACCTTGAACTGACTTGTTCTACTTTTTAGTAGATTTACATGCTATGTGTGCAAATTGGAGAGAATGACAAAAAGCAGAATTGTTTGCCATGGCTATGTGCATTTTTACTTGTGTGCACAAAGTGTCACATTGGAGCCATATCTGAAACTACACCCTTTTGTGGGAGCATAAAAACATTACAAGATGTTTAATACTTGGGTGAAAGAACACTTGCCAGACAATGTGTATTGCAAGTTGATGCCCATAATTTTTGATTGGTTTTACCACTGTAAAGTAAGAAGATAGAATTTCAGCTTTCAGGATTGTAATGTGGTTATAATAATTGAAAAGGTGTTATACATTTCCTTAACCCTTAGTCCAAAACAGGAAGCTAAAAAATGAACAAATTGTTAAAAATTAAGGGCTTGCCTCTTTCTCCTGAAGTTTTCAACTTAGGTTTCAATGTGTAGAACTTGGAATTTTTCTACACTAAACATTACTAAGTAACTTGGGTTGCCAGACAAAATACCCATGATAATGTGGAGTATGTTCGCACACACATATGTGTTCTTTCTTAAAGAATATGTTTATTTTACATAAACAGGAATGACGGCTCTAATACGTCTCTTGAATTCTGCTGGCGAGGAAGCCCAGCCAGGTCTCACAGTTCTACTTTGTGAAATTCTAACTGCGGTCTATCTGAGCCTGTTTATCCATGGCCTTGCAACACATTCTAGCAATGAGTTGTATAGAATTATGGCTCATCCACTTAACAACAAAATGTGGTCTGCTATCTTTGGAGGAGGAGCTCATACGCCCAGCAGAGGACAGCAGCAGTTAAAGACAAAAACTGGTCAGTTCTCTTGTTTTATGTACGTTTCTGGGAGTTTTAAGAAAATTATGTGACTAATAAAAGCTTAATTTCTTTAAGTAGCTTGTGTTCAATAAGAATTTATTATGGTTTTGGATTTGCCTAGAAAAACAATGATCTGAAATTATTTGCATAGATACTGTGTAGACGAGAAGAGTGAAGCAGAAGTGAATGTTACTGAAATAAGGTTTCCAAGTAGCACAGCTGCTCTAGCATGAGGGAGTTAAGTTGATCTTAGAGAGTTTCCAGTACTATTACAGCCTAGTTTGTGTATATTTTAAAGCTTTCCAGTTCTCTTCTAACTGGAATATATTCCTCTTTTACAAATACAGTATGTTTTCTCTTTTTGACAGGTAGGCACTTCCCAATGCCTAGCCCACATCAGGTAGTAGTGTTCTCCATGGAATGCGTGGGGTTTTCCAAATCCCTTAGCTCCTTCAGTACTCATAGTCCTACCAAGCCTTCAGGCAAGACACTAGATTTAGTACTAGGCCTCTACATGCAGTTTGCTCTGTGTGGTTTGGTTTTTTTTTGCATATGCAATAGAAAGACAGAAAAACTTCTGTTTGCAAGCCATGATATCAAACTTTAAAGTAAAATTTAGTAATTAAAGAAGCGCATAAATTGGGCCTTCTAAATAAAAGAAAATTGTCAGCATTGTAGTATTATTATGGCTCTTCTTCTGAAATAAATGTTAAATACAAAATTACTTCGACCATGGTTTGAAAATATCAGAAGTGTTTCATATCTTTTTTGGAGAGCTGCTTGTTTCGCTTTTTGAATATAAGCATTATTGTGCATGTGGATTTCTAAGTGTTCATTCCAGACATTACAAGTGAAAGGTGTCTTGTTGATCTTCTAAGAACCCATTAGAAAAGTAAACAATCTTCAAGTTTTAAATTCAGGTAGTGATAAACTATCCTCAGGTCCAGAACAAATTCCTGTAATGCTTTTATTTTTCATATGGTTATGTGATTTTTGATTTCATTTGACTTCTGTAAAACCAACAGCAAAAATGCTACAATTAACTAAGTTTTTGAGAGAAGGTTTTATAAAGACAAATTTACTTAAACTCTGATGACTTTCTAAATCACATCTGAATATATATGTAGAGAGACAAAATATAACTTTATTTTTTTAAAAATATTATTAATATTATATGTATGCTACATATTGAAATGTCTTACCTTCCATTTATGGAAACCTGTAAATGTGGTCTGTTTAAATATCTTCATCAGACTTTTAGAAAAATGTTTTCAGAGTAGAGGTCTTTACCCAAAAGTGAGCTCTTATTCCGATTAGATTTCTCTGTGGTACTGAGTAAACATACTCTCTATCACTTTAGTATGGTAAACTTGTTTGCTGTCACAGAATTGTCAGAAGCCTTTACTGGCTTTTGTTGGCAGTTCTGCTAACTAGGTGTTGTTGACTGTATGCTAAGCTGTGTTAATACTACTGCTACCACTGGTTTAAAAAGCAAACTATTTTTACAAAGAAGCGTATTCTCAAATACATACTAAATGTAGCCTATCGGCTGCATATTTTTCTGAAGGAGGAATGCTGGCTGCCTGATTGCAGGTTTAATAAAACTGTTGCTGGAAGAATCCCAAAGCTCTACCTAAAAATTGAAGGGAAGAAGGAACATTTTTTAACACTAGTTTTTAGGGATAATCATTGAGACAAGGGCCTAGAGTGTTGTGGGATCTCTATATTTGGAGTTACTCAAAAAGTTGAACAAGCTAGGCTATCAATTAAGTCAGCCCTGTTCTGAGCAACAGGTTGGACTGAGTGTCTTTCAAATTATGTAATTCTAGGATTCATTGGTTATTACTTGTTTTTAATGTGTGTTTATGTAGAGCAAATTTGGGAGAAAGGTATTTCTCCAAAGTCCTTTCTCGGTCTTATTGAAAAAAATGGTGGGGGAAGAAAGGGAAAAAAACAGACCTCCAATGAAGCAGAGGGATTAGGATTAAAATAAGCTATATTTTTGTGCCTTTACTCTTTCTGACACCCAGAAGCAAATACTGAGAAGTGACTGGAATGCTTGTTCCAGTCAGCTATGCCATATTCTTCTGTAATATTATTGAGATTTTTTTATATATCTTACCATTTTGTTATGCTTAACGAGACTATTTTCCCTTACATTTACTTTTAGATTTTTGTGAAATGCTTCGACTCTCAAATGGAGGTCAAAAGCTAAAAATTCTGAACACTGATAATTCTAATACAAGACTTTGCATGTCTTCTCTTCTTTGCTTCCCCTCCAATCCTTTAGTACATATTTGAATATGGGTGTTGATCTCCAAGTTTGAAACTTCTTTTAAGAGATCATAACTTCATGTACAGCATTGGTTAGTAAAGTTATGTTATTTCCCTTTCTGCTCTTTGCTTTAGTTGACTTGAGCATGTAGTAGCTTTGATATAAAATTTCACTTAAGTAAATATGATCTTTCTCTTAGGCTCAAATGGTAAAAACAGAAATCGAAACCCCATATCTGGTAGTCTTATAAATCCCTAACCTCTATTAGGAATTATTTTTTATGAAAAACTTGTTTTAGTGCCTCTGTCACATAGCAATCAGAACAAAGGAGTTTGAAAGCTTTTCAGTTTACTATACTTTTCAGCCATGTTTCTTGTTTTTGCAGTTGCAGCAAATGATTTTGGCAAACAGAACTAGCACATGATGTTTTGTTTTCCAAGAGGCAGTTATCATCTGAAAAAGAACCTTGTTGTTGATTATAGTAGAATCTTTTCAGAATCACATTTACCATATTTCGCTTGAAAAGTACCTAAGCAAACTGTTTTATAATTTAAGTCTCTATAGAGGTGGTAAGTTCTTTATCATCCAAAAGGTTCTTGAGGAAAAATTTGACCTTTGTTTTAACAATTAGAAATCCATAATTTCATTTCATATATTCAGTTACTCCATGCTGCAAGAGCAAATGACGGGAAGTTGAAAGCAGTCTGCTTTTTAGTTCTTCCTGGGAAGGTGGAAAGTAATAGATCTTTTCATTATCCTTGCATGTCTTAGGACCCAACAGAAATTAAAGGATTTTCCTTGTCTGAAATAGTCCAATATTCTTGGGAAATAACATACATTTTACTTTTGTCTTATAAGTAAAATGGGATCAAAGATAAATGTTTCAAATAAAAAAACAAAACACGTGTTTTGTTTTTAATTAGAAATATATGAGAAATTTGAAAGTGTGTGTAATCGGTAATTTGAAATCCCAAATGACAGTCAGAACTTTAATGACATTTTTAATGTAGTTAATTTCTTTTACAATGTATAAAAAGAAATCTGCATTAGTAGTGTTTGTCAAACTTAGGTGGATGTTCTTTCATATACCTTACATACTGAATTTTTTCCAATGGCTAACCTTGCAGTATTCTTAAAAATACAAAGAGTGATCCAACAGAAAGGAATAACATACATTTTTAATAAAAAAGTAAAAACTTAATAAAAAAGTTTTTTAAAATAAAGCTTGCCTTTTGAATTCTGCTTAGAAAAACAACCTGCAGGCCTATACTTGCTCATTTCTGTGTCATGCAACCCTTGCTCCTTATTTCATGCCTAGTGAATTTCTTTTAAGTAGTTGCTAAAAATTAGCTAAAAATTCATGGTGATGCATGTGCATGCGCCTTAACTGATAAGTTTTGAATAATGAGATGAAAATGCATTGTACTGCAGTTATTGTGGTTTTGACTTTTAGTACAGGTAAGTGGATTTCAAATACTATCCCTGACAAGAGAAGAAAATTATACAGTATAGAAGTGCGACACATAGTGTTATGATATTCCTGTTTCAAGATGAAAGATGGGATGTTTTCATCTTTTATTAGATTGTATATATAAATTGTGTTGTGGTTTAATCCCAGCCATCAGCCAAGCTCCAGGCAGCCACTCGCCTACTCATTCCCCCACTGGCAGGACCAGGTACGAAATGGGAAGGGTAAAAAAGAAAACTTGTGCATTCAGATCAAGACAATTCAATAGCATAAGCTGTGCACACAGCCAAAGAGAAACAAGGAATGAATTCACTGCTTCCCATAAGCTGGCAGGTGTTCAGCCAGCTCCAGGAGAGCAGTGGTCTATCATGTGCAGTGGTGACTTTGGGAGGAACAAACACCATGCCTCTAAATGTGCTCCCCCTTCTTCCTCCTTTCCTCCACTTTATGTACTGACCTTGGTGTCAGATGGTCTGAAATATCCTTCTGGTCAGCTGGGTCACCTGTCCTGGCTGTGTGTCCTCCCAGCCTCTTAGGCACCCCCAGCTCCCTTGCCAGGGTGGGAGTGCAAAAGCAGAAAAGGTGTTAGCTCTGTGGAAGCTCTGTTCAGCAATAAAAAAACATCTCTGTGTTATCAACCCTGTTTTCAGCACAAATCCAAGACACAACCTCACAATAGCCATTTGTGAAGAAAACTAACTCTATCCCAGCCTCAGCCAGCACAGTAGTTCAGCTGCTTGTGATGATAATGTTTGTCTTCATATGTAGTCAAAAATCTTTCTGAATCCCGGAATAACATTATTCCTGGTCCACAAATGACCAGAAGTAATGAATAAATTCCATTAACTAGTGTGAGTACAGAGAATTTTTCCATTAGAAGAAAACAAATAAAAAATTGTGAGGTATGGAAATCCTGGAAGGCTTTTTTTTTAAAACCATGTATTTAAATCTTAATAGCCCAGAGTTACAATTGTACCGTTGGCTCAGTTTGTGTTATGAGCAAGTAAATCTTACATATGGAAATAAGTGTTTGTAAATTACCACTATTTTTCTTTTGTTCAGAGTGTTAGACCTTCTGTTTTCAAGTGACTGGAATACCCATAAGAGTTTTGAAGGACATAGTCTTTCAGGCACCTATCAAGACTCAGAAAGTCTCCTGTGGATAAAACACTAAAAAAAATAAGGGTATAGGAAATACTTCGTGGTAGTTTACTCCAGGAACAGATAGGTGTGCTGGCTCTTCTTTTGCCATCCTCAGCATAATTAACAGGAGAAGGTAATTTTGGAAGCTTCAGTGGTTCTTAGTTTGTGATGTTCATGTTAGTTCATTCTTGCAACTGGTCTGGCTCAACATGTTGGTGCTTGAGCTCAGTGATAGAGATATCTGTCCCTCAGGTGAGCTCTTTAAGCCTATAGTATTGCTTTCTTGGCTCATGCTTACTACTGCTGTTAAGGCAGCCCATACTGCCCTCTGCTTAAGAAAACGGACTCAGCTAAATTTCCAAGTTTTGTGGGCTCCAAAATGATGTTCAAAAAATCAACTTCCTTTTTATCTTCATCTTTAAGCTTTCTTTGTTTTACCTAAGTCTTGAACCCACTCCTGGGTTTCACTGTAGAAACTGATCTGCGTACACTCCATGTATCTATTTGAAGACAGAATAAAAAAATCTTTAAAAAACCCCAACCATACAACAACAACAACAAAAAAAAAAAAAAAAAAAAAAAAAAAAAAAAAAAAAAAAAAAAAAAAAAAACCATAAGCTCTATCTTCTACAATCAAGTAGGAAATTTATTCAAGTCCCATTTGTTATGAAAGGTGGTCAACAAATCTCCAAATATAATTTCTCCCTTGTTGCTTTCACTTCTGATGTGTTCTGGAGAGTCAGAACACTGACAATTGGTGACAAGTGACAATTGGTATCATTCCTCCTCTACTAATAGAAAGGCTGTATTGGAGTATGATTCCTAACAAGATCCAGAGGTATTTCAGGGTATAAGGGGATACAAATATGTTAAGATATTCCTGAAATCTTGAATGAGCTATTTCCTTCAGTACGGTAATAATCAAGAATGGAAGTAAAACCTTCCATTGACACTTCTTAGTTTGAAAAAAGTCAGTTTTGGGGCAAGAAAGGGGACCTCTCTGCTCCTAGGATTTAGGGTATTACTGCAATTCCCTGTTGAATAAGTTGTATATGAGATTGTATTAGTTAAAATGTTATCTTTTATATTTGCTGAGGAAATGTATTGTCAGGGCATGTGGATTTAGCAGAATTGTACTACTTAGGAAAAAAATACAGATCTCCACTAGAGGGACACATGGAGTTACAAGTTGGAGCAGGAATGGCAAGCTTACGTATTTGCAATGTATATTCTGAAAAACAAGTCTCCTGGCCTGTCTTAAAAGCTAACATAATCAGTATTCAGTAGTTTTTATTCAAGTAATTTAGTTTTGCAAGAATGTTGGCTTGAGTAATAATATTTGTCAGCTTTGTAAGAAGAGATCTTCTCATGCAGTTATGGGTGTATTATTTGTGCAGGGAGTTTTTACATTCTGGAGTTCTAGTTATATGTTAGTTTTATGTATTTGAGAATGAACATTCTCTGTGTTTAGTTGTTACATAAATGCTAAGGTAAATTTCTGAAAACTTGTCATGATGAAAATTTTTACTTTTCATTACAAGTCTGTTTATTAAAAACAATAGGGAGGTAGAGCAGAAGCTTTAAAGCAACATACTCTTATTTTTTTCTCACATAGATGATGGAGAGAAACAGCAAAAACATTACAGGCGTTCATCAAAAACTTCTCCAAAAGAGAGTTCTCAGTTGCCTGCATTGCCATTGGTAGACCAACAATCATCATCTTACAAAGAAAGATTTATCCCTCCTGAACTTAGCATCTGGGATTATTTCATTGCAAAGGTAATTTTTTTGCTGTTTTGACAGTTAATTGTCTTCTATCACTTCTGGATTGGTAGTTTTTCTCTTCTTAGTCATTATTCTAGTACTGATGTGATAGAATCTACTTGTTTTTATTGCTCACTTGTTTTGTTGATAAAATCTACTTGTTTTTATTTAGCTTTTTCTAAACTGGAGCCTATACGTATTTTTGAAACTGCTTTCTTGAAAACTGTTGTTATTTGTTTAATTTATTTTCAGATAATGGTATGAAAAAATCATGTTGATTTTTATAATTACAGCATACAAATATGTAGATAATTACTGGTCAGGTATTTAGGGGAACAAGGAAATGTGAGAAGCATTTATCAGCTATTTCAACTGGGTGAAATGCATGTGGATACCCACTGGAAATCATATTATGTTGCTTTGTTAAGTCCATTGTGGCAGATCTTTCTTTCTAGAAAGTTACATACTTCTGTGGAGTTGTACACACGTTTCTATATCAAGAGTTATCTACTTAAGCAAAATAAACTAGTAAGTTTATTTTGCTTATGTAGATAAGCATATAGTGAGTGTATAGTGGGCACAGTAAGTGTATTTTATGAGCAAGGACAAAAAAGAAAATGCAAATACTGAATAGCACAGTGAGGCAATGATAATGGGCTCATCATAAATATGATCAGGGAGAAGATAGGATTTCTCTGGGCTCTTGGAAGAACTGAAGAGAATACACCCTAGTGGTTTTGCCTTCTCTCTGGCAGGCTCCTGTGTCCCACATCTGGTTTGTATATCTGGCATGAAAATAAAATAAGAATTCAAAAACAGTTAGTGTTTTCATTTTTAGCATGAGAATTTTTCAGTAATGTAAAAAATAGTTTAGGTGTTAACTTATGTATGTAGTGCTTATGGACCATTACGCTTTTCATGAGGTACAAATTCCAAATGTTACTAAACTGAGTAAGATGATATGTCTGCTTTTTATAAAAAAGCTTTAAGCATTGTAATTATTCAATTTTAAAAGGTAATTTAGAATGAGATGTTGACTAGAAGTTATTTACAGAATTTTGTCGAAATTTTTAGCCATTTCTTCCATCACAAAGTAGAGTGGAATATGATTCAGAAGAGAGTCAGGAGAGTGATGAAGATGATGAAGACAATGATGGAGATATGTTTGCATCAAATTCACATAACCAAGAGCATTCTAATTCAAATTCTTACAGGTAAATAACTCTTTAGAATGCAAGATATGTTGCCATGTCTAGACTTGCATTTCTGCTTTTTTATTTTTGAGATAATATACCAGTTAATTGATATTTTCATGTATTACCTAGACTTAGTAGTTAATTTTTCACAAAAATTATTTATTTCATTTTTTGAGAATGTGGTGTAGGGATTTTTTAATTCACAGTACCTATAATATTCTAAAGTATGGTTGTAGTTTTCAGTAGTTTATAATGAAGATTTGAAGCTCTAAATCTAAAACCTAGAATTGAATAAGTGAGAAAATTATTTTCCTGTTAGTAAATTACTTACTAGTGCTTTCTTGTTAGTTGGTCACTGATGAGATTGGCAATGGTTCAGCTGGTACTTCACAATTTGAAGATTTTCTACCCTTTGGCTGGACATGATCTTTCAGGTAATAAGCAGCAGAGTTGTCTCTTCATACCTAATCAGCACATTAAAATCAGCAATGTGTTGAATAATATGCATATGTTGTAGCTTTTAGTTCAAAAGTTCTTAGTTTTCTAGTGATATGGGAATGATATTCTGATACTGTTTATCATACAGCAGGTATATTTATGAAATGACAAATGGTGGGTGGCCAAGATGAATGGGTGAGAAAGAATGCTCAGGTCTCCGCATACTTATGTTTTCTTTGCTTCTTAGTCATGTAAGAATGTTTGCAATATTTATTTCCTGGTGGAAACACTATATTTTTTTTGTAATTGAAGTAACATCATTCCTGCTTCTTGTTTCATAGACTCGTAGAGTGGTTTGGTTTTGGAAAGGATCTTTAAAGGTCATCTAGGTCCAACCCTGCCCACCGATTGCAGACGAGGACATCTTTTACTAGATGGTGTTGCTCAAAGCCTCATCTGACCTGAGCGCCCACTTCTGGGGCATCCGCAGCCTCTCTGGGAACCAGTTCCAGTGTCTCACTGCCCTCATCATAATAATGTCTTTCTTTTGTCTGATCAAAGTCTATTTGCTTGGTGTAAAAACATTACTCCTTCCCCTATCACTGCAGGCCTTGGTAAAGAGTCTCTTTGTTTCTTTCCTGTAAGTCTACTTTAAATATTGAAAGGGTGCTGTATTATGTCCCTGGAGCTTCTCCAATCCAGGCTGAAGAACTGCAGCGATCTCAGCCTCACTCTCTTCACAGGAGAGGTGTTTCAGCCCTCTGATCTGTTTTAGTCACCCTTCTTTGGATGCCTTCTACAGGTCCCTGTCATTTCTGTAGAGGGGTCCTTGTACATGGATATGGCATCCCAGGTAGAGTATCACAAGAACAAATTAGAGGGGCCAAATTCCCTCCCTCACCCTACTGGCTGTTCTTTTGATGCAGCCCATTATGCAGTGGGCTTTCTGGTCTGTGAGCCAAGTCATGCCAAATTTCTCATCCACTGGTATCCCTAAGTTCTCCACAGGGCTGCTCCCAGTCTGTTCATCACTCAGTTTTCCTACTGGTGCAGGTGCACTTATCCTTGCTGAAGCTTGTGAGGGTCACATAGCCCCACTCCTCAGGCCTGCCAAGGTCCCTGCAGGTGGCATCCCTTCCCTCCAAGAACTCAGCTGCACTGCTCACCCTGGTGTTCTCTGCCAGGTGCCTGCAGGTGCCTCTCACTACCCCTGCCTGGGTCATTATCGGAGAGATGGAACATTACCAATCTCAGCATTCATCTCTTGTTACTGATCTCCATTTGGATGTTGAACCATAGAATCATCTTTGGGGGATGTCATTCAGCCAGTTCCTTAGATGTCAAGCAGTCCATCCTTTTTGCTCCAGTGGAGTGGCAGAGATGCTGTGTGGGACATTGTCAGAAGCCTTTACAGAAGTTAAAAGTAGATGACATCAGTTGCTCGTTCCCTGCCCTCCAGCACAGTCAGTTCACAATAAAACGCCACTAATAGATTTGTTTGGCACAATTTGCCCTTTAGGAAGGTACATCAGCTTTCTCTTATCACCTGCCTATCATCTGTATACCTTGATATCTTCCAGGAGGATCAGTTTCATAATGGTTCACTCCATGATATCCTCTCCAATATTGGAGAAATCTGTTCCTTTTTTTAGCAATAATAACCCTAAGCAGTTCATCTTTTTATACTTGCAAATATCGACTTGAGGTTTGAACAAAGCTTACTTGTGGAGGTATTCAAAATAAACTTCAGCCTTCACCTGCTGGAATTATCTTTATCAAAGTTAAGGAAAGGGGAGGGGTTTTATTATTATTTACTTGTCTTTCTAGAGCTTCCAGTTAGCTCCCCGATATGCCATGCAGTTTTGAAAACTTTACAGCGCTGGGAACAAGTTCTTCTCCGACGTCTTGAGCTGTATGGGGGTCCTCCTCAACATTATATTTCAGTTCATGCTTCTGAAGATGCCCTCTCTGCTGGTCCTGCGTTGCTTCGCCACAAAAGTTTACTCGAGCCTACAAACACTCCTTTCAAGTGAGTCTAATTTCTGTTAACACTGACTGTAATATCTTTGATATAAATCAAGTATTAGGTTGTTAGTGCACGTGATAGATTGCAACTTCAATAACTATGTGAAATGAAGGGTACATGTCAGATTTCATGCATTTCTGATTTGAAGCAAGAGCAGGAAAAATGTACCACAGTTTCTAATTTTTTAAAATTCTTTTACTTAATCTTAACATGGATTTTGAGTGTCCCTGGAAAAAGTATGCTTGACAAGAAAATAAAGAATAAAACATCCACCTTGAGATATATGGACTAGTGACAGTGAATTAAATAATTGCCTCACCTTTAGAGTAATTTTATTATATTATTTATACTATATACTTTATATTATATGATATTATACTTTTAGTGTAATTTCATTATATTATTAATTTTATTCTATTTATTATAGAGTAATAAAATTACTTCATAGTCCTATCAGTATTGTTACCTAAATTCAGAGGATAAATACTTATTATTTATAATATTTGCATAGGTATGACTTAACGTAATTGCATGTTCAGACAAAAAAGTGTGCTCAGACTCTCAAAGTGTAATTTTTATATAGATTTCTGCCTTTTTAATGTTGCTGTCACTTGTGGATTTCAGAATACACAAAGTCTGGCTTTTTATTGTAAAATATTTAATCATGGTCACACTTTCAGTAACTCATGTTGATTAAAAGGGAACAGTTTTACATGTATCTGCTCTCTGATATTATTTTTAAACTATGATTTAAAGCAATTCAGAGTTTGATGGATTTTGGCTTGTCATAAGCAGCTACATATAGCAGCTAAATTGGTATGTATAATTTTTGCTTGAGTGTGCCATTTCTAGGGATAAGCATAAACACTTGAATTTTGATCTGTTTCTACAATCCTTCCAATTTTGTTACTAAAAAAATCATGGATGTTTCATAGAAGTTACACAGCTGATGATGTGTTCCTAGCAGGAAGTGTTAGTCATTCATTGTCCATGTGAAAGATCACTCTTTAGGACTTAACAGAAATTATTCATATTGTAAATAATGAGCTGGACTAATAAATAATCTGTATGCTTCTCTTACCATTGTGTAATCTCTTAAAGAGATTTTCTCACTTGTCCCAAGATAGAAGGAGAAGATACTACATACTCTGTTTCTTCTTCCTTTTGCACCTCCTCTCATGTGTGGGTTTTTCAGGAAGAGGGTATTAAAGTGCTTTGAGATTGGTGTTAGTATACTTCTATAGCTCTTTAGTTTTGCTTCAGCATTTCTTCTGACTATAGTTTGATTAGAACATAAAATACTGCACTGTTTTATAAGTATGAGCATGATGTATTTATTGAACTTTGTTCTGTAGATCTAGCAGTCATGTTGCACTGTCTGTGAAGAGGCTCTGGCAGTACTTGGTCAAACAGGAGGAAGTCCAGGAAACTTTTATCAGAAATATTTTTACCAAGAAGCGATGCCTAAATGAGGTTGGTATGGTATATAAAATGCAGAAAATATTGCAGGTCAATCTGTCAACTTTTATTTAAGTTACTTGGTTGGCTTGTTTACTTCTGGTGCATGAAGGGTTAATATACTTGTCAACGACTTCAAATCTACAGTATTTCATACAAAAAGATACTTGTCCATTGTTTCATAAAATACAAAAATAATCAGACTTTGACTGTAAAATGACAAGTAACACAATGTTGCTACAGTCAGTCTCTTCTTTAAGACCAATATAAAAGTTGCCTCAAAAGAAGGACAAAACGGACAGTTTCAAAGATGAAAACCAGTAATCTAATGAGCCAAAGTATTGAAGTTTTAGTTTGTCCCTGCCGTAGTCATCCTGACTTTTATCCACTGCTTATGATCTGCCATGTTATGATTCAATTTTAATAAGTCCTCATGCAGCAATTACTATTTCTGTCCCTGATTATTTGTCACATTGTCCAGATGCAGTTAAATGTTTTTAAATTTTGGTTCTGTAATGAGCTTTTGGATTTTTTCCTCTCACTTTACTTCTTTTTCTTACTTACCACTGCTCCTAATTTTGAAAGAATTGCTGGTGTTACAGAAAAACTGTAGCATAGCAGAAATGGAGGAGAAAGAAGCAGATGTGAACAAACTAAATATGCAGGAGAAAGAATATTCATGACTAGTAAAGCCATGACAGCAGAGTTCTGCATGACCTAAGCTTTGTCCTGTCACAACTAGGATATTAGCTTATTTGGATAATGTTGGCCAATTGTGCTCACCACAGAGTGCAGTTAAAAGGAAAATTTTTCCTTTTTGCCATGAAAAGTGCACCACTTCTGATCGTATCTTATGTTAACACAGCAATGTTATGCTGTATGGAAAGGTACTTTGGAAAATTTTAGATGTGCTTTATATGTTTCAAAGTAGGCTCACAGCCTTATGCAGCGTAATTGGCTTTATTTTCTATCTTGCTGCTGATAAAATGTCAGTGTAGATTGCTTATTTTTCAAGAAGTTTAGCTTTTGGGATGGACAAGATGCTGTTACAGAACACAGTAAGTAAATCAGTGTATTCTGTACTGAAAACAGAGCTTAGAGTTTATTAATAATTCTTACTATATAAAATATGCACCATGTGTGTGCAGACATGCTGTTGTGTTTCAGTTGTCCTGTGTTGGGGTAAACAACAAGGAATTGAGGATTTCCTTGATACCATGCATGTTATATCTTATCTTTTGCTTTGTTTTGTGGTGTTTCTTTCCTTGGTGAAGTCATTAGAGGAGCACAATGAAACCATGAAAAACTCTGTGGTGGAGGAGCCTGTCATCAATAAGGTACACAGTAATAATCCTCAAATTTATTAGACCTAACACAATTATGAATTTTTTTTTTTGGTTGAAATGGTGCTGAGGTCACTTTAAAAAACTCTTTGCTCACATAGCAAACAAACTTAAAAATTGTAAAAAATGCAAGGGATTGAGTTAAACTGTTTCAGAGTTTATCTGAAACTTCATTATCTTAGCTACATCAACCAGGTACAAACAATATCTATTATCAACTCCCGTAGCTTGGCCAAGTGAAGAGCTGAAGTTGACACTTGCCCAAGTGACAAAAATTCAGTAGTAGTATGATAGACAGTACATACAGAACCTTTGATCAGTATGAGCTACAATAGTTGCTTTTAAGTGAAGGTGTTGAGCTGCACTTTGAGCAGTTTGTTGGCATGATACCAGTTTGCTACTGAAAGCTTTCACTGAGCCTTATTTAAAAGACAGTGACAAATCAACCCATATACAGTATTTTTGCAACTGTCTTGAAAGATTGGTGTGACATACTAAAAAGCTAGAGTGTCTATGCCTAGATACTCAAATAAATACTGTATTCCTTTCTTTTACAAAACTAGTGTGAAGACAGAAATGTGAATACTCTGTGGCTTGGGCTACCTTATTAATATTAATTATATGGTAATGCAGTATTAGCAAGTAGGTAATTGGAACTGGCTGGAGAAAAAATAATTTCATGCAGGTTTGTTCATCATGAAACACAAATCATGGTTTTCTGTCTGTTTGCCACTGCAGTTTTGTCCAGTGTTATATACATAAAATCAATGAAGTATCAATTTTGTTTTGACTTCAAGAAGTAGAATATCTTTTTTAGTCTGTAACAACTGTTTTTTTAGACTTTTAAAAGACCTTTTTCAGTTCTTTGACAGAAAAATTGTACTGTTTTTCAAGTAAGATATTATTGTTTAAATCTTATAAAGCACAGAAAATTAAGAATTTGAAGATGAGAGGCTTGAAATTTGGGTTTTTTTAAAATTAAAAATTACATTTGTAACTCAGGTTTGAATTCTTAGATCACCATTATTTTGGCCGTATTATTGTTTTTACTGTAAAACTATTTTGTAACAGTCTGTAACCTATCAATTTAATTCTTTCAGTGCTGAGTTCTTTAATTTTGAAAAGGACTGCTACAGTGCTGGTAAAGTTTAGAGTTTTGTTGTGTGCTGGCATGTACCTGATTTCACTTTTAAAATACAAAATTATAGACAATATTCAAATCCAGCATTAGATCACATGGGAAAAAAAAAGTGATAGCAAAAGGTTTGTGGTTCTGACATGTACAGGATTCCAGATTTATATAATTGCGATAATTGTGATTAGTTGCACTGATGAAGTTCAAATTCATTTTCCTGTTCAGGAGCTTGCCTGCACCTTCTTTTGAACTATTTCATCAATTTCAGTGGCGAAAGGTGTTTGCTAAGAGCAATCATAGACTTAGCAAACTTTTTTTAAGAGCAGAACATCAAAATTCAAAATTTTAATCAGCATGTGTGCTGCATGTAGCCTTGCTGGTTTTCAGCACCCCTGCAAAACATGAAAATGAACGCAGTACTGTGCCTTGTGTGACAAATTACATTTTCTCTGTGCTGTGGTAATCTTAACATGGCAATGGGAAGCTGTATTAGTACACAAAACAGGCTTAGCATAATTGTTACAGGCTATGTTTATTGAATTTTCTTTGAGTTAAAATTAAGGGGAAAAAAATTTTACATGTAACATTGTTGGGTCTCTGTACTTTCAGTAAAAAGTGGTATTGCACAGAAGTTTGCCTTTAACTGTGCTTTGTTTTTTAAATACAGATAGAAACAGATTTGGGATACCCTGGTGGCAAGGCAAGAATAATCCATAAGGAGTCGGACATCATTACTGCTTTTGCTGTCAATAAGGTGAGTGTAAAGGAGGTAGAGTAACCTAATTGCTGTGTTTTCCGCATGATAGGCAGGCACATTGTGACTGGGTGAAATAGGCGTTGCCAGCCATCCTGCTGTTTTTGCAGCTACGACTTTTACCAGCCCCTTCTCTAAAGCACTTCAAAATTACCTTTTCCTGAACAGTTCTATTACAAATTTTCTTGTTTTTTTCTGTTGTGCAGAGAAACGATCAAAGGGAGAGGTGGCTTCTAATTTTTATTTTGGGCTTGTGTGTAGGAGTATTTGTCCTCTCCTGTCAAACAGGAAGTTATATTTTCTCTGTACAGCCATGTAATGCTTCAGAACTGGAGGAGGGGAGCCTGGTTGCAAACCTTATAATATAGTTACCTGTTGCTTATTGTCTGAGAAAAGCAAGGAGATACTTGAGCTGCTTCGGAGGTACAAGATGCAAATAGTGTGTGATACTATCCCAGATGCAAATAAGTTTTGAAAGGGAAATGTCAAGTATAAATGTACATAAATTTGTAGATGTAAATGTTTGGGGTTTGTAAATTAAGTGTATATTTTTGTGAGCAGCCGTGCCATAATCAGAAAAAAATGTTATTTTTTTCAGGCAAATCGGAACTGCATTGCAATAGCATCAAGTCATGATATTCAAGAATTGGATGTTTCTGCCATTTTAGCTACGCAGATCTACACCTGGGTTGATGATGATATGGAAATAGAAAATAAAGGGTATATGTTCTTAGTTTTCAGTATCACACTTGACTTTGCTTAAATCAGAGTAACAAAACATGGTATTTACTGTTGCTGTTCAGAATCTTAATTTGAAATGTTTTCTTCATTTCTAGGGCTGATGATTTCCTAGTTATACATGCTCGTGATGATCTGGTAAATGTTCAGGGAAGCACTCCTTATACTCACAGTAATCCTGGCACACCTATCAATATGCCTTGGCTTGGTAGTACACAAACTGGCAGGGGTGCATCTGTGGTAAGTCTCTTGTCAAAGATTAGCTTTATGTATTCTATCTACTTCTCTCCTTTTATCTGTTCAGTCTTGCTTGTTCTATTTTGCAGTAGAACCTAAATATATAACCTAAATATATATAACCTGTATATAACTAAATATAACCTTTCTGTGCAACCAAGGCAAGCTGGATTTTTTTGATAACAATTCACTTAATAGGTTAAAATACTACACAGAATTTAAGGGACAACTAAACAAGCAAAGCTTTCAGTCAAGTCATGTGTGCTTTCTGTAAAAGCATCATCTAAAAGCAAAGAATCAGGATTTGGGTAAGAAGTTAGACTATAATTTCTTCTTCAATGACTTGAAGCTGAATGGTGTATTTAAAAAGCATATATTTAGCAGGTTTCAGAATATAAATTCATAAGGATTGGGTAGAAATGTTTATAGAATTTTTTTTTGTGGTAGCTTTTATTTTAAGCATAGTCTTCAGCTTCATTTTGAGCTTCAGAAAGAGATCTTGTGTCTGGAATGAAGCTTGGCTGTGAGCAAAAGGCTGTGAGGTTAAATTTAATTCAGATCAGATGATAGTTGTAGCCTGCCCATTGACATTCTTATCTTAGTTCCTGTGGAGCATAGATGCAGATCTGTTGATTAGCTGGCTGAGAGATGCTTATCTGGAGACACGTAAGGGAGCTGAAATGGTCATACAAGACACCAGTATCTCAGAGCTTCTGCACATGGAGTGCAGAAAGCGGAGTTTTCATAAATAACCAAATGTGTTATTACCAAATACCAAGTCTTGAGACTTGGCTCTGTCATGTAACAATTCAAAGCAAGTTTATAACTGGTGGCAAAATCAAGTAACCATATGTTAATTACTATTGTTATTGACTTGCAAATAGCTGATGAATAGGAGGAGTAAATAAGGAATAAGCATTATAAGATTGCTAATGTTTTCCACATATAGGAATGGGTATTGTGCCAGTACCTACACCTCTGCCTTCACTTTAGGAACTACTGATCCTAGGTGGCAGTGTTACAGCTCTGCTATTACAGTCAGGTCTCCTGTGCAAGTATTCTTTGAATGCCTTTGCCACCTTCTCTTCTCACTTTCATTTTTTAAATATATATATATATATATATATATATATGTGTACATACAGAATTTTTCTGTTTCTGTATTTCTCAAGCTTAAGTAATTGTGTAATATATTAATGCAAATGGTATTTACATGGCCTTTTATTTTGCATGCTGTAAAGCTTTCTTCCTAAATATATTTGTCTATGCTTGTGTTGAATGTTTTTGCTGTTAAACTTTGAACCTAAATTTTGTCTGGCATATTTGACTGTGGCTGACAACCCACCACAGAACAGAGCACCACCTACCCAATAGGGAGGGAAGACAGAGGTACCTAATGAAGGACAAAGTAGATGAAGGAAAAAATAGGGAATCTCGGGAGGAAATAATGTTGCTGTGGAAGAACTGAAACCTGGAAGAAAAGCATCTTCACTAAGACCTTTCTTTTGCTACTATTTCCTACTTTGTTCCTTCAGATACTGCTGATTCTTGATGTCATCCTTGCTTTTCCATGATGTGCAGCCCATTTAGTAGTTGTAGCCCACTGTTTGGTACCATTACTGGCTTTTCAATCTCATTGTTTTTGCTTCACTTTCATCAACAAGGGACACTCAGGCAGTTTAGACAGCAAAGTGTTGCAATTATAAGTGCACATACCATTCTGTAAATGTTTGAAGAATTTTAAAATGTATATATAATTTTACCAAACCATTTGGCTATTTCTTTGATATTTAAAGTACTTAGAGAAGAAGAAAAGGAAATACATATTTCAAGATCATATGTTTTGTGTTTAGAAAGTGTTTTGGAATGAACTGAGGGACACTTCAACAGTGGTAAAACTTTGAGAATTGAAAGATCTAAATCTGCTTCCAAAATGTAATTAAGAGGATTGTGGTTATTCCACAGACCCAAACCCAGGGAAATTTTTACAAGAAAGTAAATTATTTCCCTTTTTGAGTATTTTTCCTCATTTTTGTTTGCAAACTGATAATTTAGAGCATATTTCTTTTAAACTCTATTGATCGTATTTAGGAATATAAAGCACATGAAAATTTGTAATTCCTGCCTCCCTCCAGTTGACACCCTGATATGATTGCAGGCCAGGGGAGAATGGCATAATTGAAATACCTCATCACTATCTACTGCCCCTTGACAAAGCAGTGTTAAAATACTGTACAAAATTACAGCAGTTGAAAGTCACAGTTGGATTCGGTGATGTTAAAGGTCTTTTCTGACCTAAGTGTTTCTCTGAAAGTGGTTCAGTGCCAGCTTGCTGTTGGTGGATGGTAAGCAATAAGCTGCTGTGTTGAAGATGAGTGCCCTGGCAGCAAAATTTCATATGTGTTCTCATTTGAAATTAACACCTGCCATAAATATATATTTTCCCTTCTCAAATGTTGAGGTAAATAATAGGTGTATGATCAAACCAAATCCAACAATTCTCTGAGAAAGAGGGTCCTCAAAAAAGTCAGATACTTTTGAGAGCTACTGGAGAGTAAAAGACTGAAAACTTAACTTTAACATACATTAATAGAAAGAAAAGAAGGGAAGAGACAACACAGGCACAGATGTATTTCCTTGATAGAAAAATCCTTACTCTTTTTTTCCTTTTGTGTGTTGAACATGTAATATAAATAGATGGGGGTTAAATGTAATTGTCTGATGTCTCCAATCCTCTTTGCACATTGAGTTCTTCCCAGTGGGAATTAATAAAATAAGAGAAAACAAAAATCTGGATGATATGTCTATCTCAAAGCAAATTTTGGAATTTAGGAACAAACATGCTACTGAAAATTTATTGGATTTGTATTTGCAAAATTATAAATACATTTGAAGAATTTTTTATTTATTTACTTAGTTTATACCAGTTACACAGTATATTGCTTATGCTGGATGGTCATAAAGAGCCACTTTTCAATCAATGGCAATAAGTTAACTAGACTTGAAAATAGATATATTCCTTCCTACTTTCTGTTTCTGTTAAAGTTTGTTTACCTCTTTCTTTACATGCTTCTGCCTTTCTCTTGCTTATCTTACAATATTCAGGAATATTCCAATAAATTTAATGGAATCAGAAAGGAATTGGCAAGAAAAGAGGTAAGACTGCAGTCTAAGGAGTGTTTATATTTGGATCCATACATTTCTGAAGCAAAAGTTTAATATTTATCTAGATGTATAAAGCTGCAAAAGTGCTAACATCTACACTAGTCTTGGAAGACACAAACTTCTATCTGAATCTCTAAACCCAGTACTTGTTTTTGTAGGAATTTTGGCAAGAAACAACTCTCTGCAATCACTAATTATTCTCTAGTTTGATAACTTTTGGTTCAGTAATACTGTTTAATTTTTTTCTATTTTTTGTATGTTGAACAGATGCTCAAGAAAGCTATTAATAATGTCAGAAGAATGGCTTCTCATCCAACACTGCCATATTGTGAGTTCAGATTCTTATAAAAACCAGAAAGGTTATAGAAAGATTATATATTTATTACTCATCTGTTTCTTAGTGTGTTGCTATTTTATACTAGAACAACAATCTGTTATATGTTTTGAAAGTTCTTTATAAGCCATACTTACTGAACCTATTTTTCATTTTAAAAAACATTATGAGGGGATGTAGAATAACCTTTAGAAACAGCAAAAAGTACTGTATTCTCTCTTATTTTTGACTAAAATGAAAGATAGTAGGAAAAAATGTGTTATTATCTCCAAGTAAATAGCTTCATATTTCATGAGCATCTAAATACAAATCTTCATCTAACACGACTTTGAATTGCAGTAGTACGTTCTGCTCCTACACCAAGACAGATACTATGGCTTAATTTTAGCACTGGTTATTTTGAGATAGCATGAATTTTCCTGAAATTATAAAAGCTGCAACACTTGTGAAAGGTCATGTAAATACTTTCTGTTGCAGATCTGACGGGTGCTCAAGATGGAAGTGTAAGAATGTTTGAATGGGGTCATGCACAGCAGATCACGTGTTTTCGATCTGGTGGCAACTCAAGGGTAACTCGAATGCGATTCAATTACCAAGGAAATAAGGTAACTGAGAAAATGCTTCTGTATGCTTTCTCTTCTCTTCTCCCCTCCCCCAATATAATTGCAAATTAGCAGAAACATCACATGCTTCTAGTTTAATGTATTTTCTCAAAATTGTGGATGTTTTCTCTGCAATACTTACTTATATATTTACTATTACTGCATATTTTCTTTCAGTTTGGAATTGTTGATGCTGATGGATATATAAGTTTATATCAGACAAATTGGAAATGTTGTCCACTTACTGGAACTTCACCTAAGCCATATTTGGTAAGCAGAATAATAAACTAGTTTCCATAAATTTGCATTGTGTTCCCTAACTTCTTTCTCCCTTCAGAATAGCTAGAAGGGGGCAAGGATTGTGATGTTAACTTAATCTTGATTAATACTGGTTATGTATTGCTGCCATCCTGTGGTCTGCATGACAGCTTCTTACGCTCTAATAATACTTCTTAAGTGGAGAGTTGAAAATGTAACATGAGATCTGAAATAACTTTAATGTTCATTAAGACTTGTCAATAATTGTCACTTGTCAATTAATGAACAGTTACATAGGTCTGCAGAGTATATTTCCATGAAAAATTAAGAGTCTTACAAGGCATACCAATACCTTTGTATCCTATGTTCTTTAAATTTCTTATGAAACACCTTTTCTTCTCAAGGAAGTTTAATATTGCCTGCTTGCACAAAATAGATTCCTTTTAAATTAATAATTTCTAACTGCAATTTTTCAGACATGGCAATGTCATAACAAAACAGCCAATGACTTTGTTTTCATCAGTTCATCATCTTTGATAGCTACAGCAGGATTTTCTTCTGACAACAGGTAAGATCTATTGTGATAATTCATAAAAGTGAAGTGGTGCCATATTTTCTCTCCTTTTCTTCACTTTGGTTTTTTTTATGATTCTTCTTAAGGAGTTTAAGATACTTCTGCTTGATTTCTTTCTTGGTAGGAGAGGGACAGAAGCAATGTTTGCAGATAAATTAATGTGCCTGTTAAGGGAGGTTTCATGGGGAAGCACAAATATCCTGCTCATGTTCCCTGTGAGGAGGAGAAGTAGAAAGGGAGGTCCTGAGTGATTTGGCCAGGAATCCAGTGAGGGCTGTGTGGGAATGGTTTAAAGCTGTGCCAGGGGAGGTCTGGCATGAGACTGAACATCAAGAAACATTTTATTACCAAGAGGTTCAGACACTGGAGCAGCCTTCCTTGAGGTCAGTCCCTGAAGCCTGTCAGAGTCTGAGGCATTTGGACAGTGCCCTTAATGACATGCTTTAACTTCTGGTCAGCTCTGAAGGTGTCAGATGGGTGATTACATGATCCTTCTATGCCCCTTCCAGCTGAACTATTCTATTCTGTTCTACGCACATGAACCTGTCTTAAATTATTTTTATAGCTCTAGGGAATTTGCATAGCTCTTAATTTCTCATTTTTCTTCATAAGTAAGTATTGATCAAAAAACATGAAAACCCGGTAACATTCCTTTGAATTAGGCTACAAAAGATTGTTAACATAAATGCTTTATGGAAATAGCCAGTTGTAGAATAATTGTGTAGAAGGCATCTTCTTGCAGTGTATGATAAACTTTGGAAGTAATTTGGGTTCTGCTCAGACATCATCATTGAGAATCTATTTACAGTGCTTTATGGCTGAAACAGCCTTTTTAAGGTACAGATGACTTTTCAAGAGTTAAAAATACCTTAGAACATCTGTTGCTGAATTAAACTTTTTTTTTTCCTACAGAAATATTTGTCTTTGGGACACTCTGGTTTCTCCTACAAACAGCTTGGTGCATGGTAAGTAAAATACAACAGACAAAATGTTTGACCATAGTATAAAAAGTGTGTTTGTGAGTCTATCTTTATGGAAGAGTTATTGTGGGAAGTAATTTTAACATTGGCAGTAAAACATCTTTCACTGTTCTGTGTGAGTACACCAGTGGGAGTATAAAACCAGATTCTTGAGAAATTGCTTGGTGTTCTATGTGCACAATTGGTTTCACGGACATGAGCACCTTCCTTTGCATGCCTTCTGTCCTTGTACCACAAATGTACACCATACATTTCTGTTCTTTTTTAAAAGGCTCTGGGCAGCTTCTGCTTCAGAACAGTTAGTCCTCTAAAGTAGGATTTTGGGGGTGCAAAAAGTATTTAGCTCTGTTTCATTAGTTTTATTATTAATGCTTTGTTGCAAGTAATACAAGGAATGCATTTCAATATCTGAAATATGGAATTGAGATCAGAGAGTTGTGAACACCTTGTACATAAAGTATGGTGAATGCCTAAGTGTATGTGAGAGACATATGGAATTTCTAAATGTAAATTCATAGGCCCTTTGAACTGTAAGTACAGCATACCAAGCTGTATGCGTTCTGATAATTGTAATTTTCATTCTGTTTTCCCACTCGTATAGGGGAGCAAACATTTCCAAATAAATGTAAGAAGTAGTAAATTAGCAGTAAAATGACCAGTGAAAACTTGCAAGATATTTGTGCACATAGTTTAGGAAGAATTTCTGATGGCCATATATGACTTAAAAAACCAAATATTACTTAAAACAACAAATCTGTTACTTTAATAGTAGATTATTAAAATAATCTGTTTCTGATCAAGGATTAATAGTTTGTGATTACACAGGGATGGAAAAGAAGGATATAATTTTCTGTTAATACATATTTTAATTGCTTAATTTGAGAATACTGTAGCTTCAGAATGTCTGATGGAAACCTTGGTTTACATGTATATTGGTACTGCAGGAAGTGGGCTGGTTGTGGTCAACTGGATTACAGCATCAAAGTCACTGTTGCTACTGTCTTGAACTATTAGAGGTTGATGGAAAATGCAAGTTAGTACAGTGTTTTATTTTAATTACTTTCCTTTGGTTTTCAGCTTTTATCTGCCATGATAGTGGAGCAACTGTGCTAGCATATGCTCCAAAACACCAGCTGTTGATATCTGGAGGCAGAAAAGGCTTTACCTGTGTAATTGATCTTCGCCTAAAACAGCAGCAACAGTTACTCCAGAGTCATGATTCTCCAGTCAAGGCAATTGCTGTTGATCCTACAGAAGAGTATTTTGTCACAGGATCTGCTGAAGGCAATATAAAGGTATTAATGAGGGGGAGGGAGCAGAGGTATTGTGTACATTGAGAAAAAATCTTGTACAGGTGTGGAACAATCAGATATCCTATGTACTGCATTTGTTCTCAACTCTGACTTTCACATTTATGAATTTAATTATGAAATGTCAGTCTTTACCTCTTCTTAATGCAGTCATTACAGATTGCTACATATTCTACTTTTACAGTTAGTATCAGAAAATAAATGCACAATTCACTGTTGATGATTTTAAGACCATGGTGATTTTCATTATAAGAGACTGATGTTTTGATGCTTTTCCAGGTATGGAGCCTGTCTGCATTTAATCTTCTTCACACTTTCATCAATGAGCATGCTCGACAGTCTCTCTTCAGAAACATTGGGACAGGAGTCATGCAAATTGAAACAGGACCAGCAAATCACATATTCTCCTGTGGTGCTGATGGAACAGTAAAGATGAGAATCTTGCCTGATAGATTTAGCTCTTTAAAGGATGTGTTAAAAAATGATGTGAAGTTTATGATCTAATGTTTTTCTCAGAATAGTGAATAACATTCCCCTTCTGCCATCCTTGAAAATATTTTTCCTGGAACTAACCCACAAAGCAGATGCACAATGATAGCTTGTGATACAAAGATGTTTTGGGTTTTTTCCTTTCTCTCCTTCTGCCCCCAACCCCCTATTTATTAATTACCTGGAGCTTTTAGTCCCTGATCCACTAATGCCTTAAAGATTAAAAGGTCCTTCAGATTTTGATCATTGCCTAAAATAAAAGCTAAATATGACTCCAAATTACATAGTTATAAAGATGTTGCTGAAGTGGTTTACACTTCCTTTTGAGGTAATTACACTCTCACCTGGAGTGTACCATCTGGGCATGACCTCTGCTTATATTCAACACCTTGCCACCTTGTAAAAGCATGTCGGTCCTGATGGAAACCTTAGGTAATGTTTTCTCACTGTGGCAACCATAACTGTCTCTCTTCTCAATTTGTTTAGTCAGCCAACAATAAAAATGTATACCTATGTGCAGAAGAGAAACAAAGTCTCCAGGAATGAATAGTCCTGGTCATGCAGACGTTCATATAACAAGCCACTTTTTCTCTCCATTCCTGAAATCCAGGCTGTTTACCTCTCTAACTTGCCTGATCTCCTTCCTCTCATCTAGAGTATAAGAAACTGAAGGATGTTCTGTAACTTGTCTTCTGTTCTATAGCTTGAATCACTGCCATCAGGATGGCAGACTGACCTTTTAAAAATAAATATATTTTTAACCCTGAACACTCCCTTTAAAAAAATAAAATGTAAATATGAATGGATATCTTCCTAGTGATATAGTCAAGATTATGTGTGAAGCCTTAGACTTGATGGAAAAGATACAGGAAGATACTGCTTTGGGATATGGCACTAGAATTTCTTCAAAGACTATTTATTTAGAAGTCTGTAGAGGAAATAAAAGAAAAACTCAACCTAATTTATTTTTACTTTTTTTTTCCAGTAAGACTTTTATTTAGCCCAAAGATAGTCCATTCTTAGCACTTACATTCTTGTTCGTCTGTTTTTCATAAGTATTTTAAAAAAAGAAAAAGTAGTTCAACAGCAAAGTACTTCTACACTGTTGGTATTTCTTTCTTGATGTTTATGTTTACATCTGGTGTCAGATGAAAGAAAACAAACTGAGAAGGATAGATGTAGAGGGTTTTTTCTTTTGCCAAAATATTAAACTGCATAACTTAAATGTTTGACCAAATTATTAATGCACAAGGCCTTTACTTTTTTTTTTTTTTTATTATTATTCAGCTAAACTATTTCTGTATGTATTTTAGTTTACTTTTCCTTACTTGAGAGTTTGACAAAGGTTTAATTTGTAAATTAGATGTGAGGCTGGATTACTTGAATGCCAATGGTGTACTTTTTGCTAAAAGATATTTTGTGAAATATAGCACCAAGATAGTAACTGTAACATAAACCTGTCAAATTAGGAACTATGGGGATAAATAAAGCATAGCAGAAATGAAGGGCTTGCATAATGAGCTATGTAACATTCTCAGGATGCTTTTATCTTAAGAATATAAAGTTGTTTAAAAAGATTTTGTAAAATGTATTAAGGTCATTTTAAATGTATGTTTCGCAAGTTGCAGTGCAAACACTATGAAGGTTTTTATGCACATAACCTGAATTTTCAAATTGTGCAATAAAAAGAATGTGAATGTTTTGCCATGAAGAAACATGTGACAGCATTTCAAACTGGTACAGCTGTTCAGTGAATCAGTTGTAATTGTTCTTCCTTAACACTTAGAGATTGAAATTGAACGTGATTTCAAAACAGTTTAAGTACAGTGATGGACCAGAAAAGTGACTAAAAGTGACACCACCTTACAAACTAGACTTGCCCAGTGAGTATGAGTTGTCTGCTCAGTGGCTGAGTTTCTCATATTCTTTATTCTTGTGGAAGAAGGAAAACAGTGGGATAAACAGTAGCACACTGCTTTAGAATCAGCTGAAACCGTGACTTTGTAGCTGCTTTATATACATGCGTCAGTTTTATACACCCACTGAACTAACAAAGTTACATGTGCAAAAATCATGGCAGTATTATATAATTATGTCCTTGATGTTTTGTCCTTAAATATTTATATCTCATTAGCTTTAATACTTCAAGCTCAAATCTGTTGTACTGGCAATCACAAAAAGCTGTCTTACCATCTGCAAACTGAGCAGATTTTAAATGCAATTTGCCAAGACATACAATGTTGTAATTTTTCTGAGTAAAGCTGCACTTTGAAAAATCCTGGCAAACTTACGCTTATACCAGAAAAGTACTGACCTTGACCAGGCATTTTCAATAATGTTTATAGTTACCATAAGCTATTCTTGAAACTAAATTATGTAAAATCACAATGTATTTGCCACACCTTTATAATCTTTCCAATAAATCCTGCAGAAACTCAACCTTTTAGAGTTCCATGTTGCTGCTATTTCATTTACAAATCAGTTGTTCACTTGCATATTATTCACTGATGTTTAACTATTGTAAGACAAATTATCAGTAGCTTTCTTGTAATGATGGATTAAAAATGAGTTAAATTCTGTTGTATGTGAGACTTTTAAAGGGACACTCTCAACTTTGAATCTAGTCATTGGAGAAGAACTGAACTCAGAACCCTCTGGCTGTTGCCCTTAACTTCCACTGACTTTTATCTTCCAGCATTTAATGCTTTTTCCCTATTGCTATGCAAGTTACTCAAACTTAAGGGTACTAGTGCCTACAGTAGCCATGTGCACAAGTTGAACATAAAATTTGCTTTTGCCAGTGCTTAATAATACTTTTTGGTCCAGACAAAATAATTTAGCTTGTCGTTGATAATGTCCCTTTTAAATATCATAGAGTGAGAGCTGTGACTTGTGTTTGTCTTATGTAGCAGTACATAATACTGTCAGAGTGTGTCATTCTTGTGTTGCTAACTGATTCTGTTACTTTAGACACATGATCCAACTTCTTCATGATTACTTCAGCAACTTGTGAAAGTTAAAACTCTGGCCATCTAGGTACTTAAACTGGCTTGTTGTGTGACTTTACACCAGAAAATTCTCAGCTGACAGCTGACGTTGCAGGATGTTATGGAGAAAGGTGGAAGAGATGCAGATTTTGTACTGCTCCAAGGTGGTGCATGGTGAGGTCATACATGTTCTACTGCATTTTAGGAACCTCAGAACCAGTTGCAGGAAATAAACTATGGAGATATCCTACACTAGGTACCCCCTTCCTGTTAAGAGCACCCAGTGTTAGATTAGATGCAATAGTTATGAAAAAAGCAACAGTGATTAAGGGGAAATAAGCTTGGAGATTATATATTCTCCAAGGTAATTATTTTCAAATGTTTATTTTTACTAAAAATAGCAAAACCATCGCTAATGGCAGGTTCAGCACACTGATCAAACTACTTTCTATAAAATAAAGATATTGATTTACCAAGTTTTGTAGTGTTTCTTATTCCTTCCATTTCTAGCTCTAAAATATGCATGATTTTAAGTTTGGGGTTTTTTTTAATGTCTTATGGTCTCATGCTTTATCTTTCCTTGTTCTAACTTTTTGGTGTTTGGGAGGGAGACAAGTTGCTGGGGGTTTGTTTTTGTGCGTCATTTTGTTTTTTCTGTATAAGTAACAGAACTGGGCAAAACAAAATTATTTTATAGTGTAATGAGGCTGATGTAGTAATGGCACTTTCTGTTGTCTGCCACAACTTAACTTTTGAATCCCCTTTTCTATTTCATTTAAGCCTGAAAACCTGTGAAGGTCATGGGGAGTTTCATCCACCTCTATGTTGCCACCTCTAGCAGAGGTACAAGTATGAATGCACCTGTTACGCTCTGATTAATGAGAGATGCCCAAATTAAGGAACAAATGAGATGAAATGCCAGTTCAACAATACTGGCTTTATTTGTAGCTTTTAGTGTGCAGGAGAAAGAGTGCCAGCAGAAGATAGTCACCACTTAGAGATACAGTGGTGTCCTCTTGGTCCTTTTTCATCCTGGGCTTCTCAGTGGTGGGGTGGGGGGACCTAATTCCTTCTTCTTTTGGCAAGTTCTATGCAGGAACAGGTGCTGGGTACACAAGATGAAACTGACTGTGAAAATTTTTCACTATGCATTTTAGCAAAGGAATCCATGCTTATTAGCTGCAAGTTATATAGTTCTCTAGTTAGTGTCTATCTTCTATTGGTTAATGACTCCATTGCTTCCTATGCTAATTAGTTCTTTCTCTTCTTTTGAGTCAGTGGATTTCTTGGATCGGAGGGCTGTCAGCTGGTGGTTGCAATCTCCCCACCGGAGTTACCTTTTACCCGGTCAGGGTTATTGTAGCACCGTTGCTGAATTGGATTTATTGGTGTCTTCCTTATCTTGGGAGCTTTGCCTGATGTCCTTGTGGTCTGTGAATTTGGCATTTTTTGTATCACTCTTTACAGTCTGTCCCAGCAGAGAGGTACGGACCGAGTGCTGCTAACCAGATCTTGCCCCTGCCAAGCCTGGAATTAGCACCTTCCTGGCACAAATTCCTCTCCTCTCTGGCTGTAATAGTGTTCAAGACGTGTTCTTTAACTCCTAGCAGCCCCTACGCGAGTCCCACAGTGGGCACTGTAGAGTAGAGCATGCATCTCATCAGGCTCGCGGCAAACTGCTGCCAAATTTTTTACCGCCTCTGCACGCAGCTCGGTAGATGCAAACGATTGTATTGAGGGTTTGGTAGCTGCCGCTGGTGCGAGAGGCGGCGCGGGGCTCCAGCGGCCCCGCCCCGGCCCGGGGCAGGGAGCGCGGGCAGGGAGGCGGGAGCGGCCCCGCCCCGGTCCCGGCGGGAGCCCCGAGTCGCCGCCGCCGCCGCCGCGCCCNNNNCCTGCGCGCCCGCCGCAGCCGCGGCCGAGAGCGGCGCGGGGCGGGCTGGGGCCCGGCGACGACCCCGGCAAAACGCTGGGCTCAGCCCGGGGGGCGGAACGCGGCGCTGGCTCTGGGGCCGGGTCGCTGCCGCCTCGTGTCCCGGCGGGTCCCGGCGCCGCGCTCCGGGTGGGAGCTGCCCGGAACCACGCGGGGAGGGTTGCCTCGCCGGCGATGTGCTTGGGTGAAGGCTGCTCTGCTCTGCCCTGCTCTGCTCTGCTCTTTCTCTGCTAGGAAACTCCTCCTAGGCTAGCTTTTCGCTGTTCTCTGTAATTTCGCTGCTTTCACCCGGAGTGAGCCGTGCCCCGCGTGTGCCGGGCGCGCATGACTGACCTGTAGCTTGGGGCAGAGGCAAGCGTGGTGATGGAGCTGAAGTCTGCACGGTGGTGGTAAAAGAAACTTTTCTGAGACGTGCCAGTTAGGCTTTGAAATACTACTAGCAAAAATCCTGCCTTTCCGGCTGTAGAATTGTATCTTATTTACATACTGCTAATTAAATAAAAGAGATCACAGTTCAGTGTGGATTTAACCTTTTTGGAGACCTGAATGGTCAGACCTTCCACAGCTCTGTTGATCTCTAGAGGTACATGTTTGCAGTCTTACCTGACCACGGGTAAGGCGAAACACGGTCCAGGTGATGCTTCCCCCTCTCGGCACGTGTCTTGTATCATTTACCTTCCTCTGCAAGCTTTTTGCGTAACTGCTGAGTGAAACCACTCACGTTACAAACAGCCTGGTAAAAACTTCTCCCAGCAGTCGTTTTCACGCTCACTGGCTGGGTTGGCTGCTGCCAACTCTGTTTGTCTTTTGTAAGCTCTAAATAGGAAATTTGCATTGAAAGGACATCGACAGTGGAGCGAAAAAAAAAAAAAAAAAAAAAGTCTGGTGCGGTGGAAAGAGGTCCGAGCCCTGTATTTGGCAGACAAAACTTTGTGGACTTGGAACATACTAGCAGGAACAAGGAACTGAAATGTTCTAGTACGCTTGCATTTAGTACTTGAACTAAAACTTTCTAGTACATTTAGTGTCTCTGCTTCACCTGAAAGCAAATTTCACCTGGAACACTATTGAAGTAGAAGTCATGGTGCAGATCTTTGCAGGAGCACAAAATGCCGCAGCTTGAAATGGAAGTCGCTCGCTGTTTGCCCTGACAACAGGAAGCTGCTCATTTCCGTTAAATAGTAACTTGCCCCATCTGACTAAACCTAGATTTCAGTGTACTTCATGGCTCAACTTATCTGCGTTTTCTTTAAATAGTTGCTGCTAGGTAAAGAATAATACTTGCTGCTTGAAAAAGCTGAGTGGATAATCAAATCTCAACTTTGGTCAATTTTGTATTTTGGTACAACAAGGCAAGTCCTCCAAGTGATGGACAGTAAAATGCCCGGTTAGCATTAACACAGATGATGCATCCTTACAGTTTAGTTTTATACAAAACTAATACTGACATACTGAAATAGCAATTTATGGTATGTAAACAGTGGCTGGTTTGAGATAAATTACATCTTAGGATGAATTTTCTTCCAAGTTGCAGATGTTTGTTCTTGAGTTTACCTCATAACAGAGGTTTTGGGCTAGAATTCACCTTTATGTCCTTTGTTAATCCTTTTACATGAACAGTATAAAAATGAGAAGGAAAAAAGTCACCAAATGGTATTTGTCATAATCTTACCATTGTATATATCCTTTAAACTTACCTACTTAATGTAAAAGGTTGGTAGTACCTTTTCATAGTATTTTTCTGTATTTCTTACATTCTAGCAGCTTTTACAATGTTCTAGGTAAATTTGGTTACACCTTCTTACATCCTTAAGATAAATCATAAGGCAAGTAGATGGTACTGTGCTTCTTTTCTTTTTGTCTTTCTTTTCCTACTGCCTTTGTAGGTAGGTTTCTTGTAATTACATGGGGTTTTTTCCTCTTATGCCTCCAATGTCATCAGATCACAAGACCCAGAGTAAATGTTGGGTGTGTTCAAGTGAAAGTTAAGATGACATTTTTCTGTTAAGCATGTGAACAAGAGGTTTCGCACAGCAGTTTTACATTCTCTTTCTCAAGTAATGTTTTGCTCAAACCAGAATTTCCTTTTTTAACCTAGAGATTGACCTCACCCCCAGTGAGAAGCGAGCTCTGTGCTCTGAGGCTGAGGTGTGTAATTTGCAGAGCAGTGGCAGCACTTGGCTGTTTCCTAGCATCTCTGACAAGTCTCAAAGAAGGGGAAGAGTGCAGAATACAGAATTTTTGTTAGAAGCTGTTAATGCTGTTTCAGGTGCTGTTGTCTGGACTGGTTGTTGACACAGTCACTTCCAGCCAAAACATCACTTCTTTCTTCATTTCACTGTGGTGGTTCCTGGAATCTGGAACCTGGAATCCTGATAGTAAGGCAGGTGTGTGAGATGGTGTATTAAACAGAATGCATAGCTTTTAAATTACAGGTGTTAAAGCTGCTCCTTAATTTCAATAAATTTTTATTTGGAAATACAGAAAATGGATAGTAAATGTCTTGGCCCTTGAGCAAATCTTACAGGGATTTAAAAGGTGTTACATGACTTTTTGATGATAATACTCTTAGCTGGCATTGATGAGTTGTATGCTGAGGACAGTGGGATCAGCAAAACTGGACACATTAAAACCCAGCATTTTCTCCCAGTTTATGGAATAATGCAGTGAAGAATGTGGGAGTGCAGTAGAGCTGGCCTATGGAAATCAGGCTGGGTGCAGCTGTGGCTAATGGTAGTTATTTGGATGCAGGTCTGACCCCGAGTGATGGTTGTTAAATCATCTGAAGGAGGTGTGTGTGTGAGCAGTGGGCTGGGCTCTCTGCATTTGCAGTTCAGTAATTGGTCTCAATTTCTGTTCTGTACCTGTGTCAGGAGACCCCAGAATCAACTGGTGGAACTTCCATTTACCAGTTTGATATTTATTACCTGATCAGTTGCAAAATTTTTGTTGTGTGGTGTGTTGAAGCCTTTCTCAGTTAATGGATTAATTTTTGCTGTAGTACTGGAGCATGTCTGAATAGTGTGCCCATGCTAGGGAGGTCTGGAGAGGAATTCAGGAAATGGCAGAGCAAATCCAATTGTTTTAAACAGAACTGGCTTCTATAGTTGACGATCTTACATGCTTGCTTCTTTTAGTGTCTTTGGTACTTATAAACTAAATTTCCAGCTAACCAAATATTTTTACAGACAATATGTTTTTTTCTTGTTGGGTGTTTTGTCTGCAGAAGTTACTGGGGCTCAGTTATATTCAGGGTGAACTGTAAATAACTGAACTGAAGAAAAACATGTAACTGTAGTCCATGTTATTCCTCTACATACTAAATACTTGTAAAAGGAAAGAATATATTAAACTTCAAGGTAATGAGAAGCAGAAAAACAAGCTGCAAACAGAGAAAGCATACACCTGCATGTCATTATCTGTTGAGGTATTTGTCTCTTGAACTTTGAAGTTGGAACACCTCTCTGGTAGTCAAAATAAAATCCACTAGTTACCTGTGACAGATTGTCCTTTCCAGCATACATAAGCCACACAGATAAGTGTTGTAATTTGGTTGTCTTGAAAGGCATTTTAAGTAATGATAAGTGATCCAGTGAGGCCAAAAAAAAGGTGCCTGTTTAGGAATGGGATAATAATTTTATCCAAACACACACTAAATTGAAATTTATCAAACAAAATGTTACCACATTTAAATTACTGATTGTGCAGTATTGGGTGTGTAACCACTGTGATTCCATGAAGAGGAATTTCTCTTTAACTCCTAGCTGAAGTAAGTTGTTTTCAACCCAATTCCCATACTCCAGTGCTGCTCACTTCCAGTTTGATGCATAGTACTGGGCTATCTAAAGAATGTTGGCATTACTGCAGAGTATTATACTTTCCTAAAGAACTTACTTTACCTGCAAGTACAGCTGAAGTTCTGGAAGTTAATTATACAATTCTGAAACAAAGAGTATTAAAAATTTGGCTTCAGGTCATGAGGAGCATTCTCTGTCTGAAGTCTGTTGGGTGTATGTGCTAGCTAGCTCTTCCAGCCTGAATATATTGCTGTTCTCACTCAGTTCTGAAAGAAACAAAAGTGTAATTTCCTGCTTTTGCCAGTTCTACAGAAATCTGAGACATAGCCAGGTCATTACCATCGCTGGAATATTGTTGATGGGATGGGGATAAAATAATCTCAACTGGTTTCTTATGGACATGGGCACTGAAAGTTAAGCTTTATATGGGAAAGTATAAAAGTAAAGGATATGTCTGGGCCCATGAATCTTCTGCTGTGTTCCAATTTTGAAAAGTGATGTTTGCAACAAATCCTTTTTATCCATAAATCGTACACTGTACAGCAGAAGGCTTATCCCCAGCAGCTATAAATAGTGAAATGATCTAAAATATGATTCAGCTTTTTTATTGCAATGTCCGAAGTAAGTAACTGCCTCTTGACTTACTGAAAGCATTCCAGTGTGTGGTGGGCTGACCTTGGCTGGCTGCTAGGCACCCATCAAAGCTGCTCTATCCCTCAGCCTGGTAACTGGAAAGGGGAGCGAAAATAGAACAAAATGTTCAAGGGTTGAGATGAGGACCAGCAGAGATCATCCACCAAACAGTATCACAGGATAATGAGAAGTAAAATAAGTGTTAAAAACACCTTCCTCCAACCCATCCCTCCTTCCCAACTCTACCTTCTCCCCAGCAGTGCAGGAAGATGGGGGATGTAGTTTATGGCCAGTTCATCGTGTGTTTCTGCCACTGTCCATGGAGAGGAGTCCTGCTCCAGCACGGGGTCCCTCCCACAGGAGACAGTTCTCCAGGAACTTCTCCAGCTTGAGTCCATTCCACAGGCAACATTCTACATAAAATGCTGCAGTGTGGGTCACTCTTCCATGGGGTCAGTCCTGTTCCAGTGTGGGTCCCCCAGCGGGTCACAAGTCCTACCAGGTAACCGGCTCCAGCATGGGCTCCTCTCTCCACGGGCTCCCTGCCAGGAGCCTGTTCCAGCACAGGCCTCCCACGGGTTCACAGCCTTCTTGCACACACCCACCTGCTCCAGCCGGGCTTTTCCATGACCTACAGGTGGATCTCTGTATCCCTGTGGACCTCTGTGGCTGCAGGGGCACAGCTGCCTCTCCATGGGCTGCACCACCAGCTGCAGGGGAATCTCTGCTCCAGCACCTGGAGCACCTCCTGCCCTCCTTCACTGACCTTGGGGCCTGCAGAGATGTTTCCCTCACATGTTCTCACTCCTCTCTGAGCACATTTTCATCGGCCCAATAACCTTTTTCTCCTTCTTAAAGAAGTTATCACAGGGGCGTTGCCATCATTCCTGATTAGCCCAGCCTTGGCCAGCGGCGCTTCCATCCTGGAGCTGGCAAGCATTGGCTCTGCCAGACATGGGGGAAGCTGCTGGCAGCTTCTCACAGATGCCACCCCTGTAGCCCCCAATACCAAAACCTGGCCATGCAAAGCCAACATGTAGTGCTATTTTAACAGTTGTGAAGGGCATTTTGGTGCTCCTTTGCCTTGGGGAAAATAGAGGAATTTGCTGCTATGTTAATTGCTATCAATAGAGCATCACCATTTTGTATGAAATACAAAATGCGTTTTAGAGCCATCTCTTGTGTATCATAGTTAACTAGTATGAAATCAGTAGCAAAACCATACCTCCCATCTTTTGCAAAACATCTGGTAGGTGGGGTTTTTTTTAGTGTTTACATACTGTGGGTTCAGAATGTAGAGGAATATTAGTTTGGTGTTAGAAGGTGCCTGTGCCTTTCTGACTCATCTGCTGTAGATGAGTGGTAAGTAAGTGCATACATAAAAAAGCTGGATAAGGTAAGCCTAGTTAAATGGCCTGTAGTTAAGCCCTGATTATTGAGTTGGTTTGGAGTATCCATAATTAGATATGTGTTTGTTTATGATATCCTTCCACTTCTCAGCAGAGGGTTATTTGTTTTGTATATATGCTTAACCCATTTTCCTTACTGTATTAAAGTAATTTTCAGGCTCTGTGGAAGAACCTTTGCCCACCTTCAGCTTATTCAACATCCTTCTTCCTCCATTCAGAACACAAAATCTGTATTTTATCTGCTGCACTTCAAATGAATTTTTTACTTTATGCTTTATATGGTGAAACAAAAATGAATAACTGCTTAGCAATTTTTTAATGGTAGCTTATCCT
This sequence comes from Pyrgilauda ruficollis, assembly GCF_017590135.1. NCBI lineage: Eukaryota > Metazoa > Chordata > Aves > Passeriformes > Passeridae > Pyrgilauda > Pyrgilauda ruficollis. The sequence continues at coordinate 109,391 of NW_024528155.1, forward strand.
GATATTTTACTGTCAGTAACTGTTGATATTAAGATTTTGTTTAATCTTGATGTATATAGCACTGTCTTTATGACTGCAGGACTGTTTTATTAAAAAAAAAAAATCTTCTTCTGAGGAAACATTGTTTACCTTTATGTCTTCAGTATGGAGAAAAACATTTTGCTGATGTTGAGCCTGTAGCTTGTAGTGTTTGGGATTCCAGACATAAAATCTGTGTCTCAAGTAGTCTAGAGTTGATCTTATTTATAGTATTGCTAGAGCTTTCAGCTCTGTTATCTTTTTGGCATGACTGGAATGATTTTGTAGGCAGCTAAGTGGGGTTTAGTGGCATGTGAAAATTAATTACGTTTTTTATGAGATTAAAAAGTACAAGTTTTTTGCAAAAGATTCATGAAGGAGGACAAGAGGATAGAGCAAGAGAGACAAATCAGACCATGTTGTGGCAGCCTTGAAGTTTGCTTAGCTGTCCAATAGTTTGCAGGTCAAGTTAGAAGAAGATAGTTTATAAACTTTATGTTTAGATGTATTATTATGGCTAAAATTACAGTGAAACAGGGAATAGGAAAGCTCATCCTGATCCTTAAGGTCCATTGCACCCCTTAACATTCTACGATTCTATCTTCTGTGATTTCCAGTGGTTTCAGAATAATTTAAACACACTGAGGGGAAGTCTTTCTCTGTTTGACTACAGTTTTATTTTCTTGTATACTGAGTTGTATTTGTAGTTACTGTGTATAAATTACAGGATGCTTTAGCCTCCTGTCTGATGAAATAATGAAACAATACAGATCTTTTACTATAAGCAGTACTGTAGGAATCTTAGTAGTTTTGTGTAGCTGCCAGACTGGGTTTTTTTGGTCCTGTACTTGGCAATATCTTGAGGGATGGAATTTCTTCTTGTTTGAAGATCTCATGCTAGGAATTGTTTGCATGATACTCTTGTATTGCCATTTATTTCATATCAAGGTCTTATCTGCTGCTTTTGTGAATTCAATTGATTATTTCCAGGCATTTTTACTTAGTTTGTTTTCTATTAAGTTGTAGTACTTCAGTGTATTAGATCACTCTCATGTTAAAGAAAAAGAAATATTCAAATCTTGTTTTGTTTGGAGCCTTTGAAAATTTATTAGAACTTACAGGTAGAGCTGAATAATAGTAGAAATGTGATTAACATCTGAATTGTAGAAAAATCTGTGTAATCCAAACAATGAATTTGTGTTGTATTGGTCGGCAAAACACCACACTGGTCAGTGATGCAGAAAGTATGCTGATTGCGACCAAATGCTTTTGTGCAGGTTTGCCAGCAGTATTTGCTGTACAAGTGGTTTTGAATATGCAGGTGGATGGTTAAAGTCACTTGAAATGTCAATTTTGTTGTTAATACCAGGAGGATAACTGGGGAATAGATAAGGGGGAATAGTGAATGTGAGGTCAGTGATAGGTAATAAAATACTGTATGCATTTTTATTTATTCCTGTGAGGTGTTCAAATGTAATCTCATGTGATTAGCAGTTTATACATTTCTTCTGCTTCAGGTCTTACATTGGATAGTATAGAGGGCCTGAATTACTACAAAAAGATCCATCTGCTGAAAGCATGTTCCAGGCAACATCAAAAGATTAAAAGCACAGGACATGGTCCTTGCTGTTGACCTCAGCTCATGGACACTGCTGTCCATCTCATCTGGGATCCCTAAACATTGGTTGTTTGCTGGTGTTTTCAGACTGGCTTTGTCCTCTCGTTGTTTATTCTTATCTGTAGTTTTTTAGAAGTTTCTTGGCATTTCAGCATATTCATTTTTCTAAATTACTTGATTTAAAATTTAAGGCCTTAAAAAAAAAAAGAAATCCAAACCCAACACCCAAACTGTATTGGTGTAAAGATCCTCCTTTACATGGGGTACCCAGTTCTACATATCAAGCCAGGTATTTAATTACAATGTTCACAGAACAGGGTATTGAAAAAAAAAAAAAATCTGAGTGTTTGGGTCCACCTGATGGGGATTCAGCATTTGAGACCTATAAAACCTCTGAGTGCCTAAAACCAGAGCATGTGCTGCTGTTCTGTACACAGGAAGCCATGTCACAAAACCCTACTTTCTGCTCAAGCACAAGAATTTTTATGCATGTGACTGAGGTTGGGGAAGGAGAGTGTGGGGTTACAGTGGACTTTAAACTTTAGGTTTAAATTTATAGGAAAGCAGACCTCTCTACTAACCAGGCTTAAATGTAGCATGCAGCATTTAATAATCCCTAAGTTTCACAACTGTATGTAGAGAAATAGTACAGAACTCCACAGCTAAAAAGGCAGTTTTGATCTATTTCAACTTTGTCTTAAAACAATCTTGCTTAAAAAGTGAAGAGCTACAGCACAAATCTGAAAGGTGGTGTTCCAAGTCTTGATGGCAGTAAATGCCTTAATGGAGAATATAAATTCAGAACTTGATCAAATCAAATACTGGAATAAGGATTAGAAGAACCTTGAGAAGCTTAAATGAACTCCTTGAGGTGAAGAACAAAAGACTGAAGAGAAAAAAAAAAAGTGTTTAAAGCTTTATTTTTTCTTAGTATGGACAACTTAGTAACACCGTAATAAAATAAGCTGAAGTTAATAAAACTTTTAACAGTGCCATACAGAAGAGAGGTCTTCATCAAAACCTCTTCATAGAAGAGGAGTAGTTTAGATACTCAGCATGACCGTGTGAAACTGTGTGATCATGCAGCTTTTTTTCTGTGCTCAGTCAGCTAAGGGCTTGCTCTGTGACAGGGTAGAATCAGTGAACTGAAACTTTTTTGGGTTTTTTTTTAAGTCTTGTTTTGTTTTGTTTTCATTTGTTTATTGGGGTTTTTTTTTGGTTTTGGCTTTTTTTGTGGGTATGAGCTGAGAACACCGCAGTAGAAATGAAATGCATGGAAGGCTTGCTGGCTCTAGGGCACTTCTGAGCGTGCACTTGGGCTGAGAACAGCTGTCAGACCCATCTGTGCCATTACAAGAAGCTCACAGCTGGGGCACAGCTGGCTTGGTCTCTGGCCTGGCGCTGCAGAAGAGCCGCAGAAGAGCCTGAAGTCCCGCGCTGGCCGTGGGCGTCCTGGGGCGGCCTGCAGGGAGCCAGGCACTCCGCACGGGTGCCTTGCAAAGCGTGTCCCCAGAGTGGGGCTTTCTCCCGAGAAACCCTCTGCCCCGGAAACCATCCGCCTTCAGCAGCGGTGTGGAACCCGACAGGGGTGTTCGTGTCCCCTGTGGTGGGTGGGTGACCTTGTGGGGCTGTGCTGGCTGCAGAGGCAGGTGAAGGTGGTCACTTGCTGTCACGCTGGCAGTGTGAAGAGCTGCGAGCATCGCCTGATTTCTTCTGCTCGGGTAAATCCCTCTGAAGTTCCCTCAAGGGCAACGCTACTGGGCCTGACTAATTTGGAGGCAATTTGTTAAGGTGCTTAGTGTTGCTGCAGTGTAACCCTGAAAATAACATGCCTTAAGCAAGACCATATTGTAATTATGGTGGTCAGGAGTGAGTGCTGCTTGTGGAAAGCTATGCATCCTGCTAGCAGAGGCCCTTCCATGGTCAGAGCTGGGAAATCCTGTTCTATGGATCCCCCATCCCACTCTCAAAACCCTCATTATTGAAAGAAAGTCCTATAGAAACAGTAACTTGCTCCAAAATAAAACATGCAAAAAACTCTTACATCCTGCTAGACTTCTCAGTTGAAAAGCACATTATAACATTATCTGCTCTGTTCTCCATCAGTGGCCGCAGAGCAAGCTGTGGAAATCTGGAAGCCTGCAGCAGAGCACAGCACTTAGGTGACTGTATCCCAAAGGTTGTGCTCCTGTGTCTGAAAATTTTGGCTGATACAGTAGGGTTTGGAATGGGAAATAGCTGTCTGTGCAAATGCTGTTATTGTGCAGCAATTGTTCTGTAATACTCAGTGTGTGGCAACTTACAGCAAAACTAATTCCTATTTTGGATCTGAATCTTGAAACTTTCAATGTAAGATTACTTCAAGGGAATAAAAGGCAGTCAAGTGCTTCAAAACCATAACATCTTTTTCACCCTCGCTTTAAATTATTTCAACTTGTGTTATTTATGCATAATTTATTTTTTATCTATAAACAGATGTTGACAGAGTGGTTCTGTTACTTAAAATGGGAATCCTCACGAGATTCACAAATCCATGTAGTTTAGAAAAAATGTTACAGCAACAATATTTTTACAGTCTAGTCTAACTGCTGAGAGAAGATGGGACGATTAACTAATGACGTTACTCTAACATAAGCTAGTGAAATAAGAAGATGAAATTCAAAAACTGTGGAAAGACTGCAGTCAATAACTTGCCTGCTCCCTTAATACCCTCTTTTGAGTGCTCTAAAGGATGTAAATGGATTAGTTTTACACCCATTCTTCTTGTAGTACCTCTGGCACTACACACGTACATATGAATGTTTACTCTGACTAGCAAATTTTGCAGTTCCTCTTTTTTATGTCCTTCTTTGCAGAGCTTGTACTTAGTTCTTCTTTCCCAGGCTCTTCTCCTCTTGAAAACCCCCTGGAGATACTTGAGTAGTGTCAGGTAAAGGTAGTCCAAGGTGTCCCAGTAAAAAATAATCATCACTAAAGGAAAATAGGTTCCTCTTTGAGTACATGAGCTCTCTTATTGACAGTGGAGATGTGTAAGTCAATTAGTGCTGGTGACTGTAAAGCTGGTTGTGTGGTCCAGGGTAAATATGCTCCAGATATTGTTGTCTGTTTTGACACCAAGCTGAAAAGAATCTGTTAGAGGAAACTTTCCTCTGTGATATTTTAAATTCCTTTTGCTTTACATGATTGGAAGAGTTCATATTTCTGTATTGGAATAAAGCTTCCTTCCAAACTGTCAAAGAGAAGAATGTAATTTCTTTTGTGTTTTGCCATTATTCAGGTGAGGAACTTTCAGTAACTGGTAGTATTATACGAGATAGTTTTGTTACATAACATCAGGTTTTTTTACACAGTTTAGGAGGTAATTCATACCAAGCTAAACTTTGTTATACACTGGAATGTTTCTCAGGCATCTACTTGTAATGCTTATTTATTGATGTGATTCATTAAGTGCCATGTGCTTTAAAAGTTGTTTTTCTGCCTACGATTCATATCTCTCCTTTTTTTTTTCCCAGAGTGACAAATCCAGACAGGTTTCTCTAAATTTTTCTGTAACAGCTGCATGTACTTACATGTGCATCAAGTAAGTGTACTAGGTCTGCACAGTGTTCTCCTCTGTATGAATAACATACAGAAACTACTATGATGAAAACTTTTTTGTGCTTGGGACCAGAAGCTAAATTTCTTCTCAAAGCCTAATTTTTTCCCTTGTTCTTTCAATGTATTACTCTTGGACTGCAGAAAGTAGCTCAAAATATTCAGACCTACATTTTTATTCATAGATCTTTAAATATTTTTTAAGCAAACTTTAAGCTTGTATTAACTTGGAAAATGCCTGATGTAATTTCAGCATGCTGGTATTCTCCTTATTTCCTTGACTAGATGGTCCCGTTTTCTCAGAATCAGAGAATGGCCTGAATTAGAAAGGACCTTCAAAGCTAGATTAGGCCTAACCCTGGCCCCCATAGTCATCAAGGACATGTTTCACTAGGCTGTGTTGCTCAAAGCCCCTCCGGCCTGGATTTAAACACTTACATGAATGAGGCATCCATGACTTCTCTGGGCAGTGTGTTCCAGAGCCTCACCCTTGTGGTAAAATATTTCTTCTCTACACCTAGTATAAAACTAGCCCATTTCAGTTGAAAACCCCTTGTGTGGTCACTATGGACTCTCTTTCTTTTAATCCCCCTTTAAGTATTGAAACCTCAGAAAAGTTTTCTCCAGAGCCTTTTCTTCTCTGGGCAGAACACCCCCACCTCTCATCCTGTCTTCACAGGAGAGGTGCTCCAGTCCTTGGATCATCTTTGTGGCCTCCTCTGGCCTCTTCATCAGGTTCACATCCTTCTTGTGCTGGAGGTCCTTGAGCTGGATGCGGCACTCCAGGTGGGAGTAGAAGGGCAGGGTCACCTCCCCGGACCTTCTAGCCACATTGCTTTTGGTACTTTTTGATGCCTTTCTGGGCTGCAAGGGCACATCTCAGCTTATATCCAATTTTCCTTATTTTTGGTTTGGGTTCTGTTGCATGCACTTGGCCATATTTACAGCTCACAACTCTGTCAATAATCTGTGCAGCTAGAACATTACAGATAGGCAATGGCTGGTTCTAGAAAGGAAGAAGGAAAGGCCCTATAATGAAAGCCACAAATTATTCTTCTTTTAGTCTGTATTCTTTTCAGAGATAGTTTGCCTAATGTTATGAAAAACAATGCATGGCCTTAATCCTCTAGGAAAGACTAGTAGGGTGAGAACAGTGGATGTAGTTGTGTATCTGTGCCAGGTAACAGCCTCAGTGGTTTTGATTCCATCCCAGTGCATCCCAGTAAGAAATTGCAAGGATTTTTTATCATATTTGTGATTTTTCCCTGCTTAGAATGACGTGCAACTGAAAGAGTCTCATTTCCAAAAAGAGATGTTCTTAGCTAACGCGGTGCAAGATAGCGTTTGCATGAAGTGTAATTAATGTGACATTTTGCTATGAAGCTTTCAGATAATTCTGGTATCATTAAAGTGTTCAGTAATTTCTGGGGGGAAAAAATGAAATCTACATCATATTTCTAGATGTTTTACTTAGAAATGTGTCATCTACAGAGATAATTTAAAAAAAATAATTTAGTGCAGGTTACTGCATCTTTAGAGGAACTGGGCTTTTCTCTGCTTACATTCAGAAAATATATCATTGGATTATTTCTGTATTTTTAAGAGTATTACTTATTTTGGTGTTTTGTGGGGTTTTTTCCCTTAAAATTTCCATTTAAGTGTAAAGAGCATGCACCTCTTCTGTCTTTGTGTGTCAGCCCTCCCCTGTTTTGTTTGTCAGCCATGGGAAGCGAGCACTTTCAGCCCTTACATGCTTGCTTGGGTAGCATATGTAGATTGGGAACCTGTTTTTCAGAGGTAAAGTTATGGAAATTTGTTGCTCTGCTGGCAACTTATTTGTTGTAGCTTAGAATGAAATTCTAGCACTATCTCAGAATAGCATTAAAGTACCTCCTTGTGTTAACTACAACCAGTATCTAGTACCAGATAGCTGTAAGGAAGTGTCCCTTGTCTGAAATTTTACAGAGTGTCCTTCGGATAACATCTTTTTTTGGTTTGTTTCAAAAGCATTGAATTTTGCTAGCATTACTTGTCAGTAAAGATGACGAGTTACACCGCATTCCAGGATGTGCAGCTGGGTTAGCCCACTTGCAAAACAGTGAATGTATTTGTTTTAGAGACTGTGCAAGACTAGTCCCTCAGTGGCTGATAGTTCTTCCCTTATTGGGGAGCTTGAAGCCAGGAATCTGGAGCTGTTGAGAGACTGCTTCAGATAGTGCATGTTAAAACCAGCAGAAGCCTTTTCAGTCGCAGACTGAAACCAACTCTCATGCTGCAGTCATCAGCTGCTTTCATTCAGATTCTTCTCTTCCACTGTTTTTCAAATAAGTACTGTAGAAAACCCCCACACTTTTCGAGCCTCTTTCCTGAAAGAAATTAAATACATAATATTTTATGCCTGTTAAAATAATTTTTAACATAGCAGAAGTTAAGACGTGTCTGTGACTTTACTAAATGATTCTTTATTTTGAGTAGGAAAATGAATTTAAAGAAACTTAACTTAAAAATTATATTCATAATATCTAATTAATCAGAACCACACTCATTATGGGCAATTTTCCTGGTTTTGCTGACTGTACAATTTCAATGTTTCTGGACCTAAATTTCACTGCTATTCTTCAATTAATACTGAATGCTATTCACTTTGACTCGTAGAAAATCTTTTCTGGTGTTTCATCTCTTATAACCTAGGGACAATCACTAAATATTTTTTGCTAATGTTTATGCTGCTAGTGTGAAATCACTTGATGGAATTTTTACCTTTAATTATTAAGACATCTCCTAATTATTTTTGATATTATAAGGTTTGTAAGAAAGAGCTTTATAACTTTTGTCCTCGTCCTGTGTGCACTCATACCAATTTCTTTAGGCCAAAGGTGGCAGATGTGCTTTGGGAATAATAGCTGGAAAAAGCCTGCCTTCTGAATCACATGTGTCCACGTAGCAGCATTTGCATCTCATGTTGTGGTCAAACCTAATTTCATCCCTGCACAGGCGCTTTCACTCTTTACAGAGGTAGCTGGGGGATTTGCTCCAGTGTTGGAGGCTTCCAATACAGTTTTACTTGTCTTGTGGCTGGTCTATTCTCACATGCTTTCATATCATCTTGTGAGTTAAAATAACTCTTTCCATGACCTGCTATTCAGACCCTGGATATTTCTATAGGCTGAGGTCTTGTCTGATGAGCATGCTGGTTGAAAGAGGAAATATATCAAACTCTTCTGCCTGCTGTGCACTCCCTTCCCTTGACTGCTACATTCCTCCTTTGCAATTCCCCTGGTTTGAATCCTGCTGTCCTGAGCAGTGCAGGCAAGTACATGATTTTCTTTGCATACACACACATCTATCATAAATAACATCTCTAGGTGGAGTCTCTGCTGGAATCACTGCTCATGGTATTTCTTTTCTGTTCTTGCTGGAGAGAGACAGGTGGACTCCTCTGCCAAGCGTTTTCATGCTGCCACAGGCATAGATACACACTGGCATTAACGGTTGTATTGTGGCAGCATTTCTGGTACAGCTTGGAAAGAAGGTTGGGCTCATTGATCTTTAAAACCTGAATGATTTAAAGGTTCTAAGAATAGTCATCAACAAGCAGGCTCACGTGGCTGCATTACTAGCAGATTCATATGCACATTATTAGCAGACATGCGGCAAGACATGTTTTTCTTCATGCTTAGCACTGACAGCTGCTTTGAGCAGTGTTCGTGATGGTGTAGCAGATGCTTTTGGGGTGTAAGGTCCTGGGAGGACCTGGTGAAGTCCTGCTACACAATTAAAGCTGTGAAGTGGTAATAGAAGCACAAGTGTTTGGTTCCTTCACTTTCTGCATGTGCGAAACTGTACAATTCCTTAGCTAACATTGTCAGGATTCAGCCATTTGAGCTTTTAAGAGCCAGGGTGGAAAATCTCTGGTCACTTGAAGTTATCCCTGTTTCAGGTAAAGGTTAAGCACTGTTCTCAGCACACACTGCTGAGGTAGCTGCTCATCTAGAGTTGGCCTGAGGATGAAGAAAGCCCAGTTTAATAAGATAAATACCCAGAAGGAGAGAAGCTCAGTGATGTCTGTTTGTATTAGACATGCAGCATTTCAAGCACCAGTAGGTGTTAAGATTATGGGTATGCGAGCCTCAAAGGAAGCTGTGGGGTGAATATTGTGCTGGGAGCATTTTGGGAGTGGTTTTGGAGTTATCTTGTCCACCATGAGAATTCTGTGTCATGCAATGAAAGCGGTGGTTGATGAAATGGGATCAGCCACCAATGCTGACAGACAAGTCTGATGCAATGACATCCATGCTGGGGACATGATCATGGTAACCTGAATTTGGGTCTTGAGATGGTCAAAATCTGTCAGGTTGGGTGAAAGGTGGGTAGAGAGAAACAAATGTGGTGCACCTAGAAGAAGGGTTTGAGAGCTAGTCCCTGTTACCAAGTGTGCGTAATGCCTGACTGAAGGCAATGGCAACTTGGGCTGAGAAACAGGGCACACAACAGAAGTATTTTTTAAAAGTGTGTTGTGTGGGTGTTGTTTCAAATGCAGGACCCTCTGTGTAATCAAGCAGCACAGGATTATGCATGGCAGATACACACCAGTGGAAAGGTAGCTGCAGTAAAGGGATGCATAACTGAAGGAAATACAGTGAGCTAATACATTTTCAGTCTCAGAAAAGGAACAAGATGACTAGAACAATTTTTTGACCTACGTGGTCTCTAAATGGTTAAAGGATTGTGATCCATTGCTTTGGGTACAGGATAAAAAGCAAGGCATCCTTAAGCCCACACATTTTATGACTTCAGTGAGTTTCTGTAAAAGAGTTGAAACTGCTTTATTGCTTAGCCACATACCAAGTGTCTGTATCATCCTTTGTATGCAGATGATGTCTTGTGTGTCTCACTATTGTTGTCTTATCTTTTTTGGAGCAGTGACAGATTGGTTGATTTGTCATGATCTTGTGGCACAGGTCTTTTTCCTTTTGTTTCCAGTGGATGATATCCTCTCTGCTGAAGGATTCAAGTCAGTTGGCACTGATTTCACACCCCTTATGCTGCCAAAAATGTCATGCTGTCCTGTTCCCATGCTTGTATTGTTTCCTTCCTTGTGTCAGCAGAAACGTTCATGTTCATCAGAATGAGGAACTCAATCATGAGATCAGTTAACCTTTTTTATTTTCCCCCCAGCAGTCTTTTTTTGTGAATTAATTATTCAATCTGATGTGCAGCTAAACAAATGCTTTTGCTACCACAGGGAGCTCTCAGGCTGGGTGAAAGGAAGGGACAGAGAGGGTATAGCATGTCTGAGGGTTGGGAATTGTGCAACCACAATTCCCATTTGGAGGCAATGCTTAAAAGTTTGTGTTCATGAAAGTCTCTCAGTCTGAATTCGTGCTTAGGTACACTGGTTTGTATCCCATTTCACTGAAACCCTGCCCTGATTTGTTCCTTTTTTCCCATGTGTTTTGTCTTTCTCTGTTCAGGACACTTCTCAGCTTTGTGGGAGATGCCTCACAAATGCTCACATTCTTTTGAGCCAAGTTTTATTTCTGAAGTTTTGTTTAGATACATTGAAAGACTCAGGCTTACCCAAATTGTAGGAAAAGGCTTCTTTTATTCTGACATTTCCCCTTCCAGTACTCCATGCTATAATTTTTCCTTTAGCAACTCTGCTGTCTAATTAGGTATTAATAGTCACCTGTTGTTCACTATATATACATATATATTTTGTATATGTCTGAATTGGAAAAGATAATAGGGTGTTTTCATGTCACCTCCTTTTGAGGTAGCCATTTCTGAATAATGTGTCCATTTCTTTACCCTCTCTTTAAAATGCATTCCTTTACCTGAAGTGCTGCTGTAAACAAAGAGGCAGTAGTAGGTTGTCAGATCACTTATTCACTTCTCCCATTCCCCTTACTGTTTGCTATTTTGAAGTTTTCCTAAATTACAGATGTAAATTATTCAGCCTTAAATCCATATTATCATCATCTGCGTATGAGAATTGTATTATAATTTTGTAGTGTGTTTGGATTCTGAGATATTTTTAGGAAGGGTGTTTGATCCTCTCTATGTAAGTTTTTGAAGTTTGGGGTTTTTTGATCATTCAGTACTTGATAGAGCTTAGCTTTGTTTCTCAAGCGTTAGGTTGTGTACCTGAATAAACTGCCTTTCACGAAGGCTTATGATCCGTAACGTGTATGTTGGGCCACTGCAGTGTGTGGCATTCATTGTGCCACTTGTCACAGTGAAGGGAGAGATTTACCCTGCAGTGCAGGGGAATGTGACCCAGCAGTGCCTAAGTACAATGGATGTATGGAAAACAAAAGATGCAGTATCCTGAGGGATTTTCCATTAATCTTAGCCGTTTACATAGCTGTGTCTAATGATTAATTTTGTAGTTTACTCTTATGAACGTGTCTCTCAGGGTCAGCAGTGGCAGATTTGCATTGCAGGATGCATATGAGAAGGGCCAATGTAGCATCTGCGAGCCACATGTGTGTGCATTGGCTATTGTGCGTTAGAAAACCCTTTGCTCTGTAAACATCTCACTAAGCACATGTGTAGCTCACATACATGTGCATGTCAAAGTATTTTTGCGTTTCTACTAGCAAACATACAGAGTTTTAAAAAATGTTCTTCCTTAGCAGTTGTTTAATAGTTTCTTTTCAGCTTTTCAGTACAAGTGGAAAGTCAGTCAGTACATGTGAAGGGAGGACTGAGATTGTTCAATATACTTGAAATATTAACTAAGGGAGGAAAGCTGGTAGTCTTAAATCCTGATCTTCAGTCTCCTTTTCAAAATCCATGAGAAAGCTAAAATGATAGTATTTCTTCAGTTGATTAGACTGAATACTGAGTTTTACTGAATACTGAGTTTTTGCTCTCGTTCTTTGCTTCTGTAAAATCCACAATACAGAAGGTGATTTAAAATAGTTGTGACAGAGATATTTCAACAGAACAGGACAATTCACAGAAGGCAAGATTCTGTGGTTTCCTTCCCTGTAACAGTTGTATTTAATTATCTGCTGAACCAGAGTGGTGAAGACGTAGATGTATGATTTTACTGTATAGGATTTTTCCCAACTTCTTCAAGAGAGGCTTGAAGAGTAGATTGTTTAGGGATTTATTTTTTCTGTTGGCATAAATGAACAAAAATAGATATTTTGATTGACTTGTAAATTAATATAACTTTTTTTCTAATTTCATGTTTACTTGTACAATATAAGCAGATAACTCCTATTTTTATGTCCGTTAACTACTGTAAATTAAAACAAATTATTAAGTGGTAGTCCATAAGTATTTCAAATAACTTTCTTCTAGTATTACAACATTTAAGGTGACTCCAGTACTCTTCCAGAAGGTCACTTTGCTTTGAATTTTCCCTACAAGAGGTGCTGGAGTCACAGTAGCAAGGATAGAGCTGTGCCCTTGAGGAGTTCCCCTTCATTTTCTGTACTATCTGTGAAAGAAGCTAAGCCAGAATTTAGCAAGTACTGCATCCCTTAGTTAATGTTATGGCCAGTTGTACTCATCCATATATTCAGGAAAGGAAGCAGTGCTGTTGCTTATAGAGACTGTCTTCCTGTGTTTGCCTCCAACTGCATCTCACCACCACATCTTTGGACTCCTGCCAAAAAGGATGTGGTTTTTGCTTCTTCTGCTCTGCATTTGGACACAGATTGAACAATGTCCATTTTGTTGCAGCTGTATCGTGATGAGCATCCCTTCTCATGTTTTCAATGTAGTGGAGTATGTGATGTCATCAGCTGACATAGTATCTCATGCCATGTTCCGCATAAAATGATGCAAGGCATCAGAAGGCCCTGACAAAAGCTGGGATTGATGTTCTGAGAATGCTAAATTCTTTCTGGATGCTGCAAGGCAAGACAAAATTGACAAATCTGGATTTGGATTATGTGGAAGCTGCTCTCCTCAGCACACTTGGGTGGTTAAGGCACAGCATTTCTGTGTACCTCTGCACAGCAGCGCCAGTCAGTGTTGTGAGGAGCTGCCCATGAGAAATCACCTAGAAGATATGGAGCTTTTGCAATAAGATAACAACAGCTTTTCTGTTTTTTGCTAAAAAGTAATGGCTTTTCAGTTTCTGAGCCTATGGATTCCTAGCAAAACTGGGTGCCTTCCCTTCTTAGTCCGAGGTATGAGTTTCTACTGAGCATTTCTGCCTGATCTTCAAAAATACTCAGAAGTCCTCAGAATGCTGGGACAACTTCCCAGTGCTTCCCCTTATCAGCCGGATGGTTTCAGCCTTGTTAATTGAGGTTTTTCAGCCCCATGAGGTGTGCTTGCCAGTTTTAAACTCAGGGGTAGCCAACACATGCCACCCCATGTCTTCCTGTCAGGCCTCAGCTGTCAGGCCTCAATACTAATTCCTTAGTATTTTCTTGTGACAGGGATAGTGTTTCATGGGGCACCTTAGACAGGCATTGATGTCTTTTGCTGAGGAGTCTTTCAAGGCTGCAGCCCTGAGCAACCTGTTTCCTCTGGAGCAGAAGAAAGATGTGAGCATGAAGGAGCACTCACCTGAAGGAGATGTGAAGGCTGTTTATTGATAGCTACTGATAATTCCAGATGCATTCCATATCTGTATTCACTGTCCTCTGTCGTTCTGCCTCAAGACCTGTCAGCTGATTCTGATATTTAAAGGTTGTAAAGAAACCAAGGGTACAGCAGCATGATCCAGCTACTTGTGTCCTCCTAGAGGGAGGAGATGTGAGCACGTCTGCCCCTGCAGTTCCAGTCATGCTTAGTCAAAATGTGAGTAGACAGTATCTCTGTCAACCAAGATATTGGATACTGATAACATAAACATTTAGGAATATAGCAGAGTGGCATTTGAAAGCACTTTGTTTTGTGGGTGAAGCGTGCATGTCTTGGGACTATTTCTGAACAGCTAACCAGGTAGGCAGTTGTTTAATACAGCTGTCTGGTTTATGCAGACCAGAATGATAGCACAGGCTTGTGATGGGATGCTTAATATATTCAAGCGTTTGGCCTAAAACTGAATTACTTTATTTTTGTAATGAAACTGGTCCCCAAAAACTTTGTAATCACTAAAACATATATTAAAATAGGAATACGTATTTCATTTTAAGAGAGTATCAGGTATCACAAATACAGTTAAACAGGAATCTTAACAGATGTTAACTGTTAATGGTTTTTGTCACTACCTGGACTTTTATCTTTCATGATATTGCTCACCCTTTTTCCTTTCCTGGAGGTGTATCAGAAGCTGTGATCAACAGCTTCTCTCCGGTTTGGTGCAGAAGCAGATACTGTTTATTTGTTGGGGTTGGTAGTTCTGCTGAGATGCAAAAGAAACAGTTTCATTTGTCTTGTTTAGTCAAAATAACATTTATATCTAGTTTGAGCTTTAGTATAAACCACCTGTGAATAATTAACTTACCTGTGCAGCCAATTTTAGAGCAGACATTTGCAGTTACAGTGTTTTTACTCTATGAAACCAGTAGTAGGTGATATGAAAAATCCATAGCTTTATACATGAGAGTTTTGCCATTAAAAAATTGGGGAGGAAAAAACTGCTGTCTTACTCACCAAGGGATTTTTGCACACAGCCCTGGATGTTTGCAGCTGTCAGCACCCTCAAAAGGAGCTGACCAGTTTACATGGGATTCAGATTACATGGGTTGGGCAAGGACTCCCTGATGATCAGTAGAAGCTGACATGCATGAAGTCCTAGTTCCCGTCTGGAGAAAGGCATGTCCTTCATATGGAAAGATAGTACCTGTGTCCTCCAAAAAATTTGTATCTTGGACCTCTGAAACAAGACCTTTCTGTGAATGGAGACTGTTAATACATTAATTTGGAGTAAATATTATCTGTGAGATTTTTTTATTTCTTTATATAATAATGTTAGAAATAGCTTCAAGGTGATAAAAAATTTTTCTTGTTTCAAGCCTCCACCAATGTTACGCATTTCTAACCCTGTTCAGTTTTGATTTCATTTAGAAACCAATTGGTAAGAAGGCATAAGTAGATTTGAGTTGAAGATCAGATACAATGAGCATAAATCTCTGTGGTCATCAAATATGTTACTTTCTTTCAGATCTTTGTTGCACAAACATGATTAACTGAGTGGTTTCTGGTTTTTGTTGGTCCTGTGTACAGTTCCTAGTTCTGCGAAGAATTTTACAGCTGCATTTAAGAGAAAGAGTTGGCATTCGTGTGCAACACTCTTCAAAGGATAAATGTTCATAGTTACATCCACATTTCAAAGGATCTGGAAGAAATAGATAGACAGTGCATACTCCAAGGTGCTCCATGTGTGTGTGGTCAGCTCTGCAGAACCCGTGTTGCCCAGAGTCATACAGGGGCCGCTGACATTTGTTACATCTTATGACTTTAAAATGCAACATTTCATTATGAGTGGGCTTGCATGCATCTTAAAAACTAGACAAATAAAAAAATGCATCAAGTTCACAAATCTAAGACAAAGCAACAGTGTTTGTCATCAGTCATCACAAAATACTAGTTTTGAGTAGTAATTTTTTTTAATGACATTCTTTTTCTTGACTTTTCTTGACTTTCAATTTAGACAGATTTTTTTATTTGTCTTAAATACTTGCATATCTTAGTGTAATAGTTAATTTTTTCCCAGTATTTTCCCATTCATTCACTATTAGATGTTTGTATTTCACCTATTTCTGATAAATATTGGAATAATATCAGAAACCCACTATGACAAAGTGGAATTTTTGTTTCTTTCTTGCAGTCATTAGGGCCAAAACTGCTCTTGTTTTTATTTTGTCATGCCTGTGATTTTTGCAGAGAAGTTTTCACTTCTTGATCCCTGATCCCCATTGTTTGATGGACTGATATACTGACTTCTAGATTTCCAGGTATCTACATATGGAGTCTGCTGTGTTTAAATTCCACAGAAATTTTGAGAATAAATGAGATTATTTGTGCAACGACTGTTGAAGAGCTGTCAAGAGTTGGTCACAAGCTTGAAGGTCAGTCTGCATTTACAGTATAAACTGTGGAGTAAAAACCACAGAAGATTATGAAAGCAAACTGTCAGGAAATGGGGAAACATGATGGCCTTAGTATTATGTTGCCCAAACATGCTCACTGTTTACTGTCAGGTAAGTTCCTGCTGGCTTTCTCCTGATGTTAAAAACAAGCTATATTATGTAGATGTTGAAATTATCTGTTTTGGGAAGGCATTGCATTAGCTTTGAGTCAAATATATTTGTAGCCTGGCCTCATAATGCCACATTTCAGCTCTGCTTTTCTATTCATCATCTGGACTTGCTACTGTTTTCTACACAGAGACAACTGCACTGAGATCAAGTAAGAGTGTTTGGTTATAAAAATCAGTTCATATAAATTGAATGAAACAGCTGTATAGCCAAGTGAGCATATGAGCTTTGTGCTAAATAGATACTATTTTAGTGCTTTTAGTTAATGTGTTCCTTAGTACTATTCTCTTAGTTTCACAGTTAAGACAAGTGTGTCATGTCTGGTATTTGGTAATGGAGATTTGCTATTTCACTTACAGAGATGAAGAATTTGATAGCTCTACATTGGTTTAAAATACAGGTCAAAATTTTGGGGAAAATCTTACTTGCTTAGATAGCATTGTTTTGAGTAAAGGGAATGTTTTAAGTGGTGGAAGTCCCTGCTTCGTCTTTTTTCATAAGAAACGTAAATGCATTTGCCATACATTTAGGATTAAATGCTCTAAGGCAGCCAGGAAATAGAAAAGATAGATTTAGTAATTTTTGTTTTTATACCCTTCTAAAAGCATGATAGGAAATTGTCTCTACCCAACACTGATTAGACTAGAATATCCTAATTTTCTGATGGCATCTCTGTTACTATAAATTAGCTGCATAGGAAAAAATATTGAAGGGGGATGCCCCAGATAACTGCTGTTTTACAGTGGACACAGAAACAACAACTATTACCTAATTTTAGGTATACCGTCCTTTTGCCACCATTTGAGTTGCTCTTACTTGTCAAAAGAAAAACATCTTTTGAATATATGAATTCTCACAAAATTTATGAGACACTGTCTTTTCGTGGAGGTAAGACAAAGAAAAGCTTTATACTTGGGAATGTTTTTCAGACCTAGCTGAGGTTGCATGTGCAATCTTTATACGTGGCATTCCTGGTTTATGAT
>NW_024528155.1:126801-128852 GCF_017590135.1 Pyrgilauda ruficollis
CAAAACAATCCTGCATGTCCCATAAGAGGAAATGCTGGCACTGACGTTGCAGCTGGGAAGTTGAGTTACAGGTAACTCAACACGTCCCCTCCAAGGAAAAAAAAAAAAAAAAAAAAAAGAAGGTTACACTATCCCATTTCTGGAAAGGCGGGATAGGGAAGGGGAAAACATAGAGGACAGAGCAGGTCTGAACTAAGTCATTGCAGGCAGAAGCTGGGAGCATAGGATGAACCTCATGAGTAGCTCTATTGTATCCATACTCTGAAGTGATACTTCAAATTTTAGTGTGGCTTCAAATTCATAGAGCCAAGCTGTTACCACTGCATTACCTGCTATATTGCCATATAATGTAGCTATCTTCTAGATATAATTAAGTTTTTTTCAAATCTGTCTGGGTTTTGGATTGAGAAAAAATGATAGGTATTTTGTACTGCTACCTGGTGTTTTGCAAATGGATTTCAGGTGATGTCCACTGCTTCAGAAGCATTTGGTTCTCCAGATTTGCTGTACCAGCATGTACAAACACAGTTGCAGCCTTTCTGTGTGTTACAGTATAACATGCTATTGCAGGGCTGTTTGGGAAGCTTCTTGCTTGCCATTGTAGCCAGTGCTTTCCTGCTCGGTTCCCTAGATGAGCAAAACTCATTCAAGAAGCCCTGCTCTTTTTTAATCAGGATGCTGTTGCCACCTTGTGGCATTGGCCAAAACCACTAGCAAACGCTCCGTGACCTACATCAATCGCTGACATGTCCAAGTGAGATGGATGTGGGATGCACAGAGGGGAGCAGGTGGATGTGTTCTAAGAGATCTGGCCTGACCTCAGTGCAATTCTCAGTAGTTTGTTACGTGGGATTTCTGATCCGAGTGCCACATTCTTTGTGTGCAGAGTCAGTGACAGTCTTTGTTCTTTCTCTTGTCCCATTTATTTTCCAGTAGACAAAGATAGTAGCTATTGTCCATACTGAGTCTCAGATTCTGGAAACACTTTAAAATCCTAAGCTTTTAGGAAGAATTGCAGAAGCACAGCCTTGACAGGCCATCTGCCTGAACAAGTAAATCATCTTAAGTATGTGCCATAATTCAGCTTTCTGTAAACAAGATATTGAGCAACAAGAGTAAGACGTCTTGTTCAGATCTTGTTATCCACAATTTTTTTTTTTTTTTTGGAAACTGAATACTTGAAATAGTTCCTGAAAGTCTTGCAATAACCTTTTGAAGTGGTATTCAGTTTGGCTGAGCCCCAGAGTGCAAATTCTGTTGTTATTGTTGCTAAAGCATTCTAAGGGCTGAAGTGTGAGTTTCCTGTAAGGTGGATAAAATTGTTGAGAAGTTAAACATACTTCTCATGAAATAAACAAGACATGAAATAAACTCATTTGGAGTCCAGCAAAATTCTGATGTGTTTTGTTGGTTTGTTTTGTTGTTTTTTTAATTGGAACTGAGAGCAATCAATGGAAGTCTAATATAGAATTTTTAATGCAATGTGGAAATGCTAACCAGAGTTTACACATGAAATTTGAGTGAACATTGCTCACCAATGTAAGCTTGCTTAATAGAAGTAAAAATGAGCAAGGTATGGATTTTCAGTGGTTCTAATTAGATTAGAGATCACCCAAGACCTTCTTTTTGAGACAAATACTTAATTTTAGATGCAATTAATTTATTTTATATTAAAAAAAAAGGAGACCTACTTGTGGTTTAAATTCTTCCAGAAAAAAAAAAAGAAAAATTAAAGATTAGCTATATATGTCCTGTAAATGGACACCATATGCGTATGCTGGCATGGTAAATGGAGAGGAAGAAGAGGAAGATTGTGCTGCTCTGGTAGACAGACACTCTCACTTGGAGTGTCTGTCTGAAGTGATGTTTTCTCAAGTGTGATTTCATTTTCTCTTCCAGTCTGAAGTGATGTTTTCTCAAGTGTGATTTCATTATGAAAATGTTACCATAAATCAGAGAAAGCAAGTGCTGAAAGACTTCCATAAATTATGAGTTCCTGGGTTTCTTTGGATATTGAAATTCCAGCACTTGTTCAACAGAGTCTTAGTTAA